>NC_058419.1:118164299-118171652 GCF_002201575.2 Neomonachus schauinslandi
GGATCCCAGGACCCTGGGATCCCACCTGGCCCACAGAATCTCTGCAAAACCTGGAGCAGTTCTTAAATGTCCTCCTTCAGACAGAAGAGAAAACACTCTGGACTCCACTTCAGGAGAATTACAAACTTTTACTTTCGAATGTGGCAAAACAAGTGTTTTCTTAAAGAGTAACCAAACATATTCGATCATTTAAAATCCTCTTGATAACTCTGCAAGGCATGCTGGCATTAAAGATTGTGATGCCCCTTTTGTATTTGTCTTAGAGCAATGGTTCTCAATTGGGAGTCATTTTGCCCTACCAGGGACAGTGGCACTTATCTGGAGACCGTGCTGTTTTGCTTGTCACAACTGGCAAAGTGCTACTGGCATCTAGCGGGTAGAGGCCAGGGCTACTGCCCAACAACCTACAATGCCCAGGACCCTCCACCACAAAGAATGATCTCGTTCAAAATATCAATAGGGCTAAGGTTGAGAAACCCTGGTCAAGAGAATAGGATTACTATGGTAGCTACACGTGTGGTGAGCAGCACAGCATAACACAGAGAACGCAATCACTGTGTCCTGCATCTGAAGGTAATGTAACATTGTGTCAACTATACTTCAATAAAAGTTTATTTTTTTAATAAAGAGAGTAAGAATACCATGTTATCTCACCACATTGTAACTACTCACAAGAATAGAAAGAAAAGCCACAAGCATCTGCCAAGCTTTGTGGAACACACAGTCCACCCTGGACACTGGCAACCTTGAGATTTGGAGTAGGGCAGGGGAACATCAACACAGGTCCCCAGTGAGTTGCACACGCCTCTCACATAGGGTGAAACCAATGGGAGAGGCAGGCAGGCAGGCTAAGAGATGATCATGAGGCAGACAGAGAACCAGGAGCAAGGAGCCATGAAGGGAAGGAAGAAGGGAATGGTGGGGAAAGATGGCCAAAGCAGAGCATGGTGTGTGACAAGTGGGAAGTTGTTAGTACCCTGTCTTGGGGAGCAGAGTTAGCAGGGGCAGTTGGTAGACAAAGGCAGAGCATAAAGTAGGCAAGAGCAGAAGAAGAAGTGGAAATCACGAGAACAGGCCATTCTCAGGAAGAGAGGCACAGGAAGATAGGGAAGCAGCTTATAGAGGTGAAGGTATAAACTTAAGGTTGGAATTTCTGCCCCTCCACCCCAACCAAACAATAGAGATTTGGGCATGCTTGGTGACTGAGGAAAGAAAGTAGTGACACAGCAGAGCAGGAAAGGAACTAATCTTTAGTTGAAGGCAAAAGGTTGCCAGCCCTTTGTGAACTTTCTCATTTAATAACTACCCAAGGAGGCAGCTGTTCTCTCCATTGTGCAGAGGCAAAAGGAAGAGGTTCAGAAGGTATCTCCTCAAGTCACACAACCAGTAAGTGAAGGAGCTAAATTCAAACGCACATCTTCTACCCTTCTCAGCCTGTGCCTTCTTCATTCCATTTGCCTTTGGAAAGACAGGTTAGCTGCTCAAAATCAAACCAAGTTCTCACACTGGAATCTTCACTTGGTAAAATCTTTTAGAGCCATTTGAAAGTGAATGATGACTTAGCTTACCCAGGGAAAAACTCCACTTTTCAATCTCCTCCTCCAAATCTGTTGGCCCCACAGCATTAGATGGAAATCTTCAAAGACAGAGTCAACTATTCGGTTGCTGACATCTGATAGTCAAACTGCAGACTGTCTGACTTACCTGTTAGTGTTTGTGGCACTTTCCTTAATTGGAAGAAAAAACTTGGACGAAGTCACCTTTTTATACTGAACTTGTTCATATGGATAGAGTAAAACCAGTGGGAGCGTGTAATCAAAGGTTATTCTTAATCCATCCACCATCTCCTTACAAAGGTCAACACTAGGAGAGTAAGAAAAGATTAGAGATGCAGTAAGTATTTTCCGAAATGTCATAATGAAGTTACACGTTTTTAATAAGGCAGAGTTTAAAGCTTAAACGCTATGTATTATACCTACACTTATAAAGAATACAATGAGTTTGTAGATGCTGCCAACAAAAAATTAAATGGAAACATTGATCTATAATATAAAGTGAAAAAAATACACCAGTAGTTTTAACTTATTGCACTGAACACGAGGAGCCCGAGCAGCCTGTGCTGCAGAAGGTGGACAGGCCCCAATTACTGGGAGCTTGAAGGGGGTAGACCTGATGAACTAATCCTAATAGTTGTTTCAAATCAAACAATCTGCCTGTCTGACTCTAATCCAGCTGGGTCACATGCACAAGGCAGGCTATGAACACGATTATCCTGCCTGAATAAAAACCTATTTGTAAACAAAATTTTCTTTGCCCATTCTGGTGCTTCAAGGACAAAGAGTTATCTCTCTATATTATAACACTGAAAAAAACTGGTCTTGGTGTTGAGGCAGTGCATACTCAATATATCCAGACCAGATACCTAAATAGTTATTGAGCATTTCGAAAAAGGGACAGTATTTTGGTATTAAATGTTATTAAATGAATTAATAAGTTAATTGAGTGATATATTAAATGAACTCCAAATTACAGAAATAGAATGTCACCTGTTCTAAATGGAAGTCACTTCTCTAATACACAAAGAGAGAGTCACTGAGGCATCAATCCCTCCCCCCTCACTACTCACTTCTTTTCTGCTGGGATATAATGCACATTCATATTGGCATGTGGCATAGCATGATGGTGACGAGGCCTCTCATTGGCTGAAAAGGCTGCATTGATAGCAAAATGCTTCACGTAGGATTCCAAAATAGTTATGATGTTGGTCTGGCATGGAAGTTTCACTAACTGTTAATAAAAAAAACAGACATCTGATGCATGCAACTCATTGTATAAACCATATATTCCAAGAAACAGTGCTCTTGTCTATATAAATTTTTTAACTCAAAAATAAAGCCAATTCTGTTTGAGAATCTTTTAAATAAATATGCCTTGAAGCTCTATGACTGCTTCTACTAATCATTACCCACGAAGATTACAGTATAAATTTTAAAAATAAATGTAAGCAGTGATTCACATCTTAATGATCAATTACAGCCACCTGGGGAGACTATGTCCACAGTCAGCCTCCATGACAGCTCAATTATATCTTAACCTCTCTTTAAAATATTTGAGATAGCATCCATGTGCATATGTGAGGTGGGAGCGGCGGAAGGAACAGAGGGAGAGGGAGTGAGAGAATCCAAAGCAGACTCCCCACTGAGTGCAGAACCCAATGTGGGTCTTGATCTCACAACCCCGAGATCAAGACCTGAGCTAAAACCCAAGAGTAGGACGCTTAACCGACTGAGCCACCCAGGTGCCGTGTGTCTTAACCTCCTGAATGAAGTCCAGGCATAAGGAGTTTGACAAAGCTCCCTAGAGGATTCTAATGGACAGCCAACGCTGGGAAAGACTGTGCATGCCTTAATTCAATCAGCAGCAGAGCAGTACCATCAGAGAACTTTAAAAACCTAACTCAGTACAAAACTTAAAATATGAATTTCATTCTTACAAGATTCTTAATTGTTTGAGTCTGCGACTGTAAAATATGGCTAAATGAAAGCTCTATTACAAACCCATGTTTTATGTATTCTCCCTGCATACCCGTTTCCTCCTGTTGATATAGTAACAATCATCCTCAAGCTTCTTTTTCAGAACTTCAGGGATTTCTATAGTTATTGTTCTTTCTTCCATTTCCCTTTTTGTGTGCAGCTCCGGTTCTTCCTTCTGCAATATCACAATTTCATTTTTAACTACTCGTAACAGTAAGAGAGTTTATATCCAAACAAACCCCGTTAATCCTCAACATTCATACCAGAATGCCACATGTCCTAGAGAAAAGTACATTAAAGGCCAAAAGTTAATGTGTTTTAGGGCACTAACCTATATTACCAATGCTAATTTTGCTTCTCCCCCTTTTAAGTTTGCCAGTGATACTTATGTTAACTTCGAAGGCAGGCAGAAGATGCCAAAGTCTGATACACAAGATTTAAAAACTAATCAACACTATAAAAATAAAGCTCATGGCCTCAATAGAAAGAAAGAGGTAACTATGATTTGTGAAAACACTTTATGGGTAAAAAGAGCTACCAAGAGGTTCATACAGTGACTATAAATATAAATAAGGATTATTTTCCCTTAAAGATCAAGTGCAACTTTACAATATCTGGTTAAAACAATGCATTTTTACAAAATGATCTGCAACTGAAGAATTCTATCACATAATTTTACCACTAAGTATATGCCAAAGACAGCATTTTTACAATAGAAACTTTATACCACTTCCGTCTTTTCTTCAATATCACTTTCTTCACTTATTTCTTCATCCTTTTCTTCACTACTGTCATCAGAGGAACTGCTTATTGCTAGGGAAAACAAAAACTATCAGGCAAACCAGCATCATATACTTCCCTTACCTTTACAATTATAATTCTTTAAGGTGGAGCATGTGTCCTACTATTGGCAATAATTAACTGTAGTCCTGCATATATTTTAAATGCTGAACACAAATACTGTACCTTTCAGAATAGAAATTTATTTTGAGAAATATAACACCAATTTCAATGAAGGCAAAACCCACACAAGTTAACGATCTGAAAGTGTTTAGTCACCTAGGATTCTACGATTTTCTGTTGCATTCATAACTGGGGCCAAGGCTCAGGAAGTGCCAAGAAGAAAACATGAGGGGTTAGTACAAATAAAGACACTGGCTGAAAAGGCAGTGGCCATGAGCAAGACTGATGAGATATTATGGACTAACCGACCGCTACTTTAATTGTTAAAAACAAAAGGGGCACATGTTGTATGTAATGAGCTTAAAATGTTTCCTTGTCTATAATTGCAATGACTCCTACCCCTCAATCCTGTGGTATAAAAGGACTAGGTAAAAGTTCTTTTAGCCAGAGAAAATGAAGTCAAGCCACTCACAGTTTTCATCATTTTCATCTTTTTCTTCAACAGGGAGGCTTTTTAAGACAGAGTCAACACCAGGCAACCTGCAGCGCTTCTTCTTTCTTCCTGTGCTTCTCCTGAAAGAAAATACACACAACTGAAATAAATTTTGATGCTGACTGATATGAGTCTTGAAGTACAAACAAGATATAACAACAGTGATTCTCTAAGGACCTAAAAATCATTAAATCCTAGAACATAAATGTTAATCTCCACTTCAGAAGATTATATAGTAACCTCACTGAAAACACAGCATTTAGAATACAAGAGCAATTCTTCACGAACACACTTTAAATATATATAATTATTAATAAGCCAAGTTTGGCATATTTTTACTTTTCCATTTTAAAAGTTCTAAACACTAAGAGAAAACACATTGAATAACATTTATGTCATGATTTTTGTATTCTTACAGGCGAGCTACAGCTTTTCTTGCCAATTTACGCTGTAATCTCCGATTTTCATCGGTGTCACGAAGGACATGATCTTCAGCTGCCCATCTATCCCAGCTAATCAAACAAAAAAAGGAAAAGCATGTAAAATTCAGTGTTTTAGTTTGATACAAAACAACTACTAAAAGCACCTCACAGAAACAGAAGTGTCCCAGAAGTACTTATGTTTTAGAAAACTATTTAAACATTTTAAAATCACAAAAAGATGCAAATAAACTGAAAAAGGAACTCACACAGACACAGAAACAACTAGGGTTTCTACCAAATATAATTAACTTAAAGTAATCATTCTAAATAGGCAAGATTTGATAAAAAAGCAGAAACAGGAAGTGAAACTTTTCTACAAGTGTTTCTATAACTTAAATAAGTTTGCAATGTTCTTGTGCAGCAAAGATGATCAATTTTCAATCCCGTTTAACAAGTACACTCACCTTCTGTTCCAACCATTAAAATGGATCAGATATTCTGGGATCTTTCTGCCTTTTTCGTCTTTCCCAACAATAACATCGACAATCTGAAACCAGGAAATATTGTCCGCAAATGACAGAACATACAGAATATTGGAAGTTAGATCAGGAAAACTAGATCATAGATCTCTTTTTAAAAGAAAAGAAAGCAGTCTCTCCTTTTTTAGACTGAAAGCTGGGTTGAAACATTTTTCCTTTCAATTCCATTTTTTTTCCTGAGTGGATGCCTCAAAATAGGAAACATCCCTCCAACCGCCCCGCGATTGGTCTCTGATACTGAGACTGGGTTCAGCTTCTTGAAGCCATTGGCCGACCGATTTGTCACTAACTAAAGAGTCCAGGCCAGACAAGAGAGCTGTAGCCCTGAGACCTCTGGGAGTTGTAGTCTCCCCTGCTCAGCCGCATCCAAGGCCAGGACGGCTGGCTGATTATGCCATCCCTCCCAGAGGGGTCCCTAGGGGGAACATCTGGGGCAAATGATGGGGCGTGTCACCCCTAGGAAAGCTCAAGGCGGGGCGTAAGGTTGGACTGCAAACAGCCAGAGGCTGCGGGGGCGGAGCCCGAAAACACAACACGCAAAACCCAGAAGCCTTGGGAAATCCCCTTAAGGCCAGAGTCGCCCAGAAGCACCTGGGGCCCCAGGTCAGCCCCCAGCCCCGGACTGCGGTGCCCACGCCCACTCGTCATCCAAGCCCCAGGAGCTGCAGTTGTGGTTCAGTTCCCCCTACCTCCCCCCAGTCCCCGAAACTTAGATAGACGGGCACAGGGCGCGACTCGGGGACTGAAAACCTAAATGCTGCAAGACACCAAGGGACGAAAGCTACCGGGTCAACACTGCCCTCGGGTGGGGGGTCGCGGCCTACGGGAGGGTTCGGGCCCAGACACGATTGGTGCTCCCGAGCAAAGACGTCGCGAGTCGACGGCCAGTGCTATGGCGCTACGGCTTAGGACCTGGCTCGGTCAGTCAGGGCGTCGCACGGGAGCCCAGGTAACGATGGGCCGCGCAGAATGCTGAGAAATTTAACAAGGTGAAGACAGCCGGCAAGCGACCTCCTCGACGCTCAGCCCTCGCTGGCGTCGCGTGCGCAAACCTACGTCGCGGCTCCAACCTCGCGACACTGCACGCGCGAGGTTTCCGATGGCGCGTGCGCAGCCCCGCGCCGGGCGGAAGCGGAAGCGTCCGAGCCCCGACTCCCCCAAGCGGCGCCCCGAGAGCGCCCCCTGCTGCACGCACGGCGCCGCGCAAGCCGAGGAGGCGCCGGCATGGAGCGGCGGGCCCCGCCACTTCCCCTGCTCCGCGCCGCCGTCCGCACCCGCATCCGCCACCCGTCCCGGGGTCCCCGGCCCGCGCCTCCTCCCTGTCCCTCCGCGGCGGCACCTTGGCATCGTACAGCACTCGCGCCTTGGTGGGGTCAGGCTCGAAGCACAGCACTTTCTCCCCTGAGTGGAATTTAAATTTCATGCCCTCGCTCGCGCTCATTTGCTCATCGTGGCGGAGGGCG
>NC_058419.1:118480848-118542172 GCF_002201575.2 Neomonachus schauinslandi
TCTTCTTCTTCTTCTTCTTCTTCTTCTTCTTCTTCTTCTTCTTCTTCCTTCTTCCTTCTTCCTTCTTCTTCCTTCCTCGTCTTCTCGCTTATTGCCAATTTCCTTGACCTAAGGGTTATCTCACAGTGACCGTGGAGTGTTTTAGTACAGCTGTGTTCTATGAAGTAGATATATCTCCATTATTTAAAAACACCCACCACAACAAATCAAAAACTCTCACCCTTGCATTGGGAAATGTACGCATCAGCCAAACTCTTTATGTGCATCACCAATTATTTATGAAAATTGCATTGTCTCAAGCAATGCTTTCAGAGTCAGCAGCTTTTAGAAACACCTACCTTTGTAGAACCGCATGTTCTTGATCTGTAATTGCATATTTTGTTACTTAGTCTGCAGATGACATTCTTTCTTGAAGATTATTAACTATATACACAAATATTTTTGGCTTTGCAGACCAGGAGGTCTCTGTCACAACTACTTGACCTTGCCTTTGTAGGCCAGAAGCAGACACAGACAGTACATGAATTATTTGTGGCTGTGTTCAAATAAAACTTTATTTACAAAAACAAGCTATGGGCTAGATTTGGCCCACAGTCTGTAGTTTGCTGACTCCTCATCTAAGTTAAAAAAAAAAAAAAAGAAGAAGAGGACGACTCCAATTGGTTGTGTAATTTTGTGGGAAAGTCTCCTCAAGTTCATATTTTAATTGGTTTGACTTTCCAATTTTGACTTTCTTAAAATATTTTTTTTTAAAGATTTTATTTATTTATTTGAGACAGAATGAGAGGGAGAGAGAGAGCTCATGAGAGGGGGGAGGGTCAGAGGGAGAAGCAGACTCCCCGCCGAGCAGGGAGCCCGATGCGGAACTCGATCCCGGGACTCCAGGATCATGACCTGAGCTGAAGGCAGTTGCTTAACCGACTGAGCCACCCAGGCGCCCCTCCAATTTTGACTTTCTAAAAACATTTATACTGTAGTTTGTTATGACTTTATAGAAATGACATAACTTGTCAATGATGACACATGGAAAGTTCTGACTGCAAATGGGTTTATGGAAACCTAATAGATCATGATAGTCTGATGTAGACAGTCATCAGGTTTGTCATCTTAAGGTACTTCCTTGAATACTCACACATGTCCTTACTGGTCTTGAAGAAACGTGGGCGTCTGACACTGCATGTCATTCCCTTCAATCAGGTAATTGATTGGCACAAGTGAAACAGTATAATTCAGTGTTTGCTGTACTAATGCCTGTCTTCTAAAATACTCATGGAAATTCAGTGTCTTCTAGGAAAACTAACACGGGACTGAAAATCTGTTCCTAGCTTCTAGAAACTCTTCATTAATAAGCACCTTTTTTTTTGGATAGTAAAATATGGCTTGGCCAAAAATATCTCTGACAAAATGTCAAGACTCAGTGTTGCTCTTGTGATTTAGAAGACTGACTGACGTGGGAGGATGCGTCTCTACAAATAAGTATTTCTTAGAATCTCAACCAGAGTTACGTGGTTCCATGGTCTTATTAAAGGATTTAAATACTTGCTATTAAGGCTTATTAAATATTTGCTACTATGGTTGCCACTTTCTAAGGTGGTTTGATGTTTCAGTCATGGCTCAGAAGGGCTGCTTTCCATCAGCCATTCTTTGGAGTTAAATGTGTACATGTTGGTAGGACAGGAAAGGAATGGAATGTCAACTTTCTGCCAATGATTCTTCTGGCCGAAAGGAAATTTCTTAATTTTTTCTTTTCGGTGTGAGTCACATGGAGAATTTATCTGAGGAGGGCATCAAAAGGAGGAGTGAAGGCAATTAAGGAGAAAAAAACAACTCCTGACATCGATGTTGGTCCTATTCCTATTGGAAAATGGGTACCAAGTAGGATCGCTGGTTACCATTTTGTTTTTCTTTTTAAAGCATAATTACTGAATTTCTCATTTGGGAAGTGCCCAGATGGAATGGGCCTTATTCAGGCCTCATTCTGAAAGAAGAGATACGAGAAAGCATGATCTGCTTTTCCCACTCTGGACATGGAAATTCTCATTAGAATGGCCCGTTGAGGGGCACCTGGTGGCGCAATCAGTTAAGCATCCTACTTCAGTTTTTGACCAAGTAGGCAAAGTGAGCTCAGACAATAGGGAAAAGAACAGTGCTTTTATAAAATTGTTCTCTCAATAGAAACAGAGTTTAAGATTCTAAGTAAGGTGTTGCTACTGAGTTTCTAATGGCTTTTATATTGGCTTTTACAATTACATTCTTACCGGGGTCAGGCTTCCTGCTTGGAAAAGTGCTCTGCGATACTTCAGACAGAAGAGAACAAGTTTAGAACAGACTGGGCTACAATAGAAGAGAGTTGAAATAAAATCAGAGGTGGTTTGAAAAGCAATCATCCCTTTGGTCTTAAGAATAAGGAGAAAAGATTTTTTTTCCTCCCTCAGTAAACCCTGTCACATGTAAAACAGAATGCTTGTACAAGCCTTGAGTGGACGTTTGGATTGTGTGGTTCCTGGCATGTACCTTTGCTAGAACACACACACACACACACACACACACACAGAGTCTATGCACTCTAACCTCTAATCAGAATCAGCCTCCTGCCTGGAAATATGAAGACAAGATTTTCAGCCCATAATGAAGGCCAGATAATTATGTGAGACCAGTCCGTTGAAAAGGTCAGCATTAATTCGGTTATCTGTAACTCAGTACCAGTTGAGATGTGATTTGTAAAGTGATGCAAATTCATGGCATCCATGAGATATTAGACACACAGTCTCCCTTCTTCCCCATACTTTCCTTCTTTGGCAGCCTCCTAGAGCCTTTATCTTCTCTTTAACTCAGATAAAACCTAGTAGGTCTGGAGGGCCGAAGCAGCAGGTCTCTGTCAGAGAACAGTAAGGCCAGCTGGCTTCACCCACCAATGACTCCTTGTCCCAATCTCTTTATCTTCACCTTGTGATGTTTCCTCTCCGGGTATACCTGGCATAAAACTTGTTATAGATACTGTCTCTAGCACTTCAGCAAAGGTTGTGTCTTTATCGTCGATGAATTTAGGGAGATTTTTCGGGTATTTCCTGGGTCTTGTTTAGTGGGCAGATGTGCTGAATGTCCCTGCAGTTCTCAGTCTGGTAGCCTTCCACTGAAACAATCAACTCCCCAACTGGTAGTTAGCCCAAAATAGTAGCCCCTTGTAAACTAAGGGAAACCAACTATAGAGAATGGGATAGAAGTGACCATTTGAAAATTGTTGAATTGGATTATGCTTTGGAAAGTATGTTTCATACTTTTCAAATTATATAGAATGCTGTTGTAGGATATAGTATTTTAGGAGGGTGTGAGTTTGGCTCTCTGCAACTGCAAGGGATAGCAATCTCTACTGTGCCTTGTAAGGAAGCATTATATGATCACCTGAACCTCAGCTTAAATGCACTCAAAATGTAAGAAATCGATCTCATGCTAGTACGCCTGAAGGCTAAGCAGCGCCCCAAACAGTATAATTTTGATTTGCCTGAATTTAGAGTGTTGGTATTACAGAACTGCATGCCTATTAAGAGGCTACCCAGCCCTGCCCTTTGTCTGTAGACCCCAAAGTTGCCTTTCTTTCACTGTCTTTTGGACCAAAAATGTGCTGTCCTTTTGACTAAAGACATATGTTCTTCACCATTTGAACATAAACGTCATCATCACAAAGAATTCTTTTTTGAAGCATTGAGCACACATGATGGAAATACTTACTGTGGACACAGAGTATGAGATGTTTCTTCTCCATCACAAAGTGTGTGACCGAGGGGAGCAAACAGGACAGAAACACAGAGAGAGAGAAAGCCCCAAAAGATAAAAAAAGAGTGCGCTAAGTGCTCCATGATGATGGATGATATAGCTAAACAATAAAACTGAAGGCTAAAATTTCAGTAAGGAGTTAGGGGGGATAAAAATATAATCCAACAGGATGGGAGTTTTTTTTATCCATTACACATTACCCTGGGCTGCCAGTGACAGAACTGAAGTAAGAGTGTCTTAAACAGGTGAGCAGGAATTTTCCTCGCACATAAAACACGTGAAAGGATTGGTCTAGTATAGCAGTTCAACAATGTCATGAGTGTCTCTCGTTCTTTTTGTTTTGCCATTCTCAGTGCCAGCTTTCATATTCTGGGTTGTCTCATGCTTACAAAATAGCTGCTGGACACCAGCCATCATGCCCATGTCTCAGACAGAAAAAATAAGGACGAGGGGAGCTCTAAGGGTCACCCTTCCTGAGACGGCTTCCCTTTAACAGTTTCCTAGAAGCCCTCTATACACTTGGTTTCTGACGTCTCCAATTTTTTCTGCCAGGTATAATGGCACTCCCTCCAGTGTTAGGATACCAATAAGAAGAATGGATATTGGATAGATAATAAGCAAGCCCTGAGATGCAGCTCAACTTTTGCTAATATTTCAAAATCAAAACCACATAGATCTTATAAAGTAGAGGTGGCCAAACCATGGCCCGTGGGCTAAATTCAGCCCACTGATTGTTTTAGGAAATAAAACTTTATTGGGACTCAGTCACACCCATTCATTAACGCGCGGTGTTTGGCTGATTTTGCACCATCACAGCAGAGTCGAGTAAAGTTGTGACAGAGACCGTCTGGCCTGCAAAGCAAAAAATACTTTCCATGTGGCCCTTTATGTGAAAATGTTGCCAGCCCCATTCTGGACGGAAAACTCAGTGGAAAAATGGGCAAAAGACTAGAAATAGACACTTTGCAAAAGGGGTATCCAAAGACCAATACACATATGAAAAGTGCTCCAACTCCTCAGTCCCCGGGGAAATATTATTAAAGCCACAGTGCACACCGCTCCTTGCCCATCGGAATGGCTACCATGAAGCAAGAGAGAGAGCACTGAGCACACTATGGACTGTGCTACTACGGGACAGCCGGGCTTCTCGTGCATTGCCCATGGCAGAGGGGACTATCCCCAGGCTTCGGAAGACTGTTGAGTGGCATGTACTGAAGCACAGCATATGTACCCCCGATAATGAAGCACTTCTACTCCCAGGTGTGTACCTGCCAGAAATGCCTACCTATGCTCACCACAAGGCGTGTACTAGAAGCTTCCTATGAGCACTGTTCTGGTAAAATGTCTCTCAGCAGAAGTGGGAAATGGTCGTCTTTTATTCCTGCCATGGAATGCTTCTCAGTGAAGAAGAGGAAGGGCCACTAACATGCTGTTAACATGCAACAGTGATGGAAGAGGCCAGCCCGAACACCAGACGGTCCACCGTGGGATTGTACGACAGGAAGTTCAGAAATGGGCAAATGAAGCAAAACCCCTGGTGTCGGTGGTCAGGCTGGGGGTTGCTTTGGGGGGTGACGCTTGGGAGGGGGCTTTTCTTGTTCCAGGTAGTCATTATACGGGCCGGTTCACTTTGGCAAAATGCATTGAGTTGGGCACTTAGGAATTCAGTACTGTTTGACTCCTATTTTATATTTCAATAAGGAGCCCCCCCCCGGCCCCGGAAAAGAAAAAGAACACCCATCTCTTTAATGCTGGAAACCTAGCAGTGCTACTCTCAGCCAGTTTTCTATTAAAAACGTTGCCTATTATGCTAAGTGAAATAAGTCAAAGACAAATACCGTATGATTTCACTTATATGTGGAATCTACAAAAGCCAAACAAATGAACAACGACAACAACAACAACAACAACAAACCGAAACAGAACAGACTCATAGATACAGAGATTTGTCTAGTGGTTGTGGGGTGTGGGGTGGGGAGCAAAATAGGGGCAGGGGATTAAAAGGGACAACTTCCAGTTATAAAATAAATAAAACAAGGGGGTACAAGGTACAGCACAGAGAACATAGTTAATAATATGTAACAACTTTGTATGCTGACAGATGGCAGCTAGATTTATTGGAGGGATCACTTCATCATGTGCGCAAATGTTGAATCACTATGTTGTATCTCCGAAACGAATGTAATACCGTATGTCATCTACACTTCAGTGAAAAATATGAAACATGTATGGAATCAACTGTATGTCAGTTACATGTCAATAAGGCTGGAAAAAGAAATGAAAAAAAAAATCTTTTTTAGAAAAATGTTTCCTATGGTGATGTGTTCCTCATGGGACAACCACACTAGGCTCCCCAACAGGCCGGGCCCTTTGTCTGAGACTATGTCTGCATTCTAGTCTCAGGAACAAATGGAACACATTTCCTGCTCGCAGCTTTTCTGCATCAGACGGCAGCCACCCCGACATTGTGGCCCTCTGGGTGCTATGAGCTCTGGGGGCCCCCATGCGCAGCGAGGATGAGAAGGCTGTCTCGAGCTGCGGTGGCTTAACCCACGGAGCAGACCCCATGTCCCTGGGCTTTCCGGCCGAAGGAGAAAGTGAAGGCTGCAAGGCCATCTGAATGTGGAATTTATGGATCCTAAGAAGGCAATTTGGAAGGAGGGATTTTTTTTTTTTCATTTATGTTTAGTCTTAACTCTGTGAGGTTGTAAAGAGGCGCTGGAGACGGAGGGAACTGTTTGTATGCTAAGTGTTGTCTGCCTCAATTGTGCTCTTGTGTTTGGGCTGGCTGCCCAGTCTTCTGTGGGAGGCTGCTTGAGATATGTGCATGTCTCCAAAACATCAATTTTCGATTTTAAAAAGGATTAAAGTATTACTTCTCTAAAGCCATGGAACTGAGGCAGGTTTTAAAGGAGGCCAGAAGAGGGGCGCCTGGGTGGCTCAGTTGGTTGGGCATCTGACTCTTCGTTTTGGCTCAGGTCATGATCTCAGGGTCGTGGGATCGAGCCCCGTGTTGGGCTCTGTGCTCAGTGCAGAGTCTGCTTCTCTCTCTCTCTCAAGTAAATAAATAAAGTCTTAAAAAAACAATGAAGGAGGAGGTCACAAGAAAGAGCCAGGTCTTTTTTAAGGATCACCCAAATTTTTGGCTGATATATTGTGTTAAATTTGTTTCTCCCATGGATGCAAGTGAGGAATTCTAAAAGAAAGAAAAACATTAAATGCCAAGAATGAATAAAAGGGAAATAATAACCCAAGCATTAATTGATGGCCATACTTAAAAAAAAAGGCACTGCTCTAAACTATATTTAAACAATTGAATAATAGTCAATAAGTATAGCTATTCAATCCAAAAGTTCTGGTACCTACATAAGATGTACTTCTCATATTTCATAATTATCCAAAATCTTTAATTTAAAAGTATCATTTTATGTATTTTATAAGACTTGTGACCATATATGTGTGTGTGTATAAAACTATATATTACCGTGTGTGTGTATATATTTGAGTACATATGTGTAGACATTCATGAGATTTTTAAAATTACCATCCTCTAAAAGAAAGAAAAAAAAAACAACAACTGGCAAGTCATGAGAAGGAACCAGAGCCGACTGTTTATCGGAATCTCAGAAGACTTAGATTATGTTGATGCAGCCTCCCAGGTCTGGTACAGCACCTCATAGGACACTTTTTTGAGAAAAAAAATATCCAAATGTCAGTTTAAGAGAACCCACCGAAAATGGCCTGACTTTTATTTTTGTGGAAATGAAGATCAGGCTGCAGAAAGCAGAGTGACACGCATCCAGCCGCCTCAACCCCGGTGTTTGGGTTACGGCTGTTTCAGAGGGGGCTCCTGGTCAGGGAAGTAACTTCCCTGTTCCTTCCGTTTTTGTCCTTAGCAGTCCCAGAGGAGAGTGCAGCTGGGGCTTGGGGGCTTTGGAACAAGGGTGCCATTGCCCAGCTCTTGTGGTCAGAAGCTAAGTGGGCTTCTTGCTTTGTGAGCCGAAGCATTTGGAGAGCCTCATCTTAGGAGAGGTGAATTATCCTGCCCCGTGGTGTCAGCCCATCAAGGAGTTAGGTCTCAGTGTCTGATGCCAGAGATGAACAGAGAGAAATGTGCAAAGATGGGATGAGTTGGTATCCAAACACAGCCTTTTTGCAGGATTTGGAGCGGATTCCCCTTGTTGCATGAGAAACCGAAGCAGAGAACCCTACCTACTGAACCCTGCATAGACTGACGTGTCCTTAGGAAGCTCTCCTGTTCTGTGAGCCTCATTTACCTCTTGGTCATGCCGAATTCCCTTGTGTGTGTGGGGGGGGCCTTGAATGTATTTATTCTATAACCTAAAATGGTGGCCCTGAGATTGGACAGCGTCCTTGTACGTTCCTGTGGACTCGACTTCTCTGGAGAAGTGGTAGATTCCTTCCTAAAACCCAGAAGTATGATTTTAAAAGGTTTTGCTCTTCAGTCCCACGTCACAGTGTCCTGATGATAATTGGGAGCTGTCTGCAGCCCAGACCATCAGGGCAGGGGAGTCCAGACTGGGCCCAAGGAGAACGATTCTGTTGCAGAAATCACCAGGTTCCTCCAGAGAGCAGCTGCTGCGATCGTAGTTGATGCTGGTTCATGTTCTTTGTAGACTTGCTGGTGCTGTAACCACCAAATGCTGATTGTTCTCATCTCCCGGAATCACCTATGATAACAGCTTTCAACAAATCGGTCTCCAGTTGTTGCTGTATAGTAAGCATGGGACCAGGCTCTGGAGGTAAAAAGATGACGAGGACAGCCCCTGCCTTCAAGGAGAGCAGTGTTTTAGGAGGAAACAGACAAGATGAGTGTCGTAGCAGAGGTCCGACCAAAAGGCCTGCAGGGCCTCCTGTTGGGGGGTGGCGGCATGGGTCCGTACGGTCCAGGTGAGCCAGAGAAGCTAGTGGGAGGTATACAGGCAGAGGGGAAATGGAAAGGTGGGGGGAGAGAGGTGGTGGATGTGATGTGGGCAGAAGGGTATTACAGGCGGAAGGGTTCACCCCTTGAAAACAAAGGACTCGTGTCTCATGTGTGACCTAGAATTTCAAAGGGCACCTCCCCTGGCAAGAGGCCAAGAAGGTGGATGGTCACATTTTGGAATGTTCAGAATGTGAAGAGGGTGCCATGTGCATTGTGCTAGTTGTAGAAAATGGGTTGGATTCTGGGGACCTTCCAGAATCTTGACTAGCTTGAAAATCTTACATACACACGTATTTGTCTTTACAGTATGGCATGACCAAAAAGTCACAGCCCGATAGAACATTTATGCCATAAAAATAAATAACAATTTGAGTTTACTTCCTCTGAGCGGCCGAGGGTTTTTAAGGCAGGGCAAAACTGTCCGACTCCGAGGGCCAAATATGGACATGGATGTTTTCGAATCTTCTGTTTTTCTGGTCTCAGAACGCATGGCGTGGCATGGCATGGTACGTAATTGAATCCAGTGCAGATGGGTACGAACCCAGTTCAAGTTTGGAGGGAGGGATACCAAGGAACAGCATGATGCTGTCCAAGGTCAGGATTAAACTTGCCAGATGAGGGCACAGGGAAAACTTTCTTTTTGATGAGACTTAGCAAATCCTAGTCGGTGGGAGGGAACTACTTTGACAAATGATTTGAGAATAGTAAATACAAATGCAACAAGGGAATGTTTGTTTTTAGTTATGGTTTATGTTGTTCTAGAAGAAATGGGGGTGGGATGCCTTCTACAGACCGAATGAATCCCACATACATTTACCTGAGACTTCTAGAAATAGCAGAGATGTGTCTCTAAAAGCTCAGATACGAGGAGCAGCAGAATCCAATTTGGAAGTTTGCCTGACCTAAACGGGCCAGTTTATCTTTGGCAAGTTGTCTGTCTGCTTCAAGACTATAAATGAAATAAAAGAATGGAGATGTTAACAGAAAGGAATATGGAGAAGATACATTTTTTCCTTTGGGCTTGTAAAACTCCAGAAGGGAGAAAATGAAAGCCAAAAGTGGACAAAAAATCAAACAAAACCAAGTTCTATTTTAGTTTTCTACATCAGAGGTCAGTGAACATTTTCTGTAGAAAGCCAGGTACATTAGGCCGTCGAAAGCGGCCATAGACAAATGTGTACGTGAGTGGGCGTGACTGTGCTCCGATGAGACCTTAATGAGGAATGCTGAAATTGGAGATTTTTTTTTTTTAAAGATTTTATTTATTTATTTGACACAGAGAGACACAGCAAGAGAGGGAACACAAGCAGGGGGAGTAGAAGGGGGAGAAGCAGGCTTCCCACAGAGCAGGGAGCCCGATGCGGGGCTCGATCCCAGGACCTGGGATCATGACCTGAGCCTAAGGCAGACGCTTAACGACTGAGCCACCCAGGTGCCCCTGAAATTGGAGATTTTTGTAATTTGCACATGTCCCGAAACCTTATACTTCGTTTGATTTTCCTTTCGACCATTTAGAAACGTAAAAACCATTTTTACTGACTCCTGTGCCAGATTGGAGATAAACAGCTCCCCTCATTTGTTCTTCTAGACCAAACCAAACCAAATAAAACAAAACCAAACGAAACCAATCCAAACAAATAACATTGAAGTGCAACGTGCTTTCTCTTCAGGCTTTTGTAAATTCGTTGAGTGATGATTTTTCACCTTTGGTATTTTCTGGGATTTTTCTGGAATGCTTTATGCTCCTGCTAGAATGCTTTGGGCCCCTGTAACACTTCCTAACATCAGTCATCGCACATTTATTAAGTGCTCACCATGAACAGAGATGCTGGGGACAGACGTCAGAGGAAAAGAAAATATTAGCAATAGAAAGTGGTCCAGAAGCTCCTCTATTTATGGAATTTCACCTTGTGCACTTTCATAGATACAAACAAAACCAAACTCTGGAGTAAAGCCCTCTGGCTGTCTCCTCACGGCCAAAAATATGCATTAAGAGTTTCTGGGAGCTCATTTTGTTTCTGCCCTACCCCCCTCCCTTTGTTTTTCAGTCTACCTAATATTTATTCTCTTTCTGTTCGGTACTGAGGAGTTCTACCATTAACCCCATCTTGTGTGGTAACCTCAGAGGAAATGGGAGAAGAAAGTGCTCGTAAGAAGTTGCAGGGGGGAAGGCGAAATAGAAGCAGTTTTTCAAAATTGAAATAGGTAAGCACAATTGTTGCATGTTCTTTGGCAGAAGAACAAAATTTTTTTTAGATTTTATTTATTTATTTATTTAACAGAGAGAGAGAGAGAGAGAGAGAGAGAGGGAGAGAGCGCGAGCACAACCTGGGGGAGCGGCAGGCAGAGGGAGAAGCAGACTCCTGCTGAGCAGGGAGCCTGACTCGGCTCCATCCCAGGACCCTGGGATTACCAGGACCCTGGGATCATGACCTGAGCCAAAGGCAGACGCTTAACCAACTGAGCCACCCAGGCGCCCCAGCAGAAGAACAGTTTTGAGGACAAAGACCTCACCATGTAACCTGAGAAAGTTCTGTACCTGTGTGATAATAGTGAACATTGATATAGAGCTTATATATATGCCTGGCACTGTTGTAACTTCTCCCTCCCCCCCACACCCTTGCACGTGCACGCGCACACTCACTAGTATAATCCCCACCCCCAAAAAAGATGGTAATCAACAAATGATGTCACAAAATGATTGATGAAACAGGGAACATTTAACTGTGTTGTTAGGAATCAACATCTTAGATATATTTGTGGTGGTCTATAGTTCGGCGAAAGGAAATAAATCTGGTAAGTAAAGTAACCCAGTCATGGATGGTTCCGTGGCTTGGCAGCTTTGGGAATCTACCCACACTTAGTAAGTGGTGAAATGACAATTGGGGATGCTGAAGTTGCTGAGAAATTCCCTGCGGTGCTTGTGCTTTATGAGCAAGGAAGAAGATAAGCTGGAGCGCCAAGCCTTGGAAGATCGGCTCATGCTTCACCTTGCTGGAAAAACTTTGGGGGCTGCAAGCTTCCACCCTGCTCAGGACCTCTGGACATAGGAACAGAGTCATAAACAGCCTTTAGGGCTTAACAAGTTTTCAACCAGAAAGTGTAGTGACCACTCGCTGTTGGTGCTGTGCCCAGAATATCCTAGATCTGTTATCAGTTTTGTGTGCCTGACCCATCCCCCAGCTTCTCTGTTGTTTGCTTCTAATGACCAACATCTGTGAACTTCAGAGGACTTCCCTTGGGATTCTCGAGCAGTTTCCCTGTACCCACAAAGAGCAGGAAGTGCCTGAGACTTTATATCACCCTGGGGCATCGCATAGCCCATGGCTGGCAGGTGTGAGAGTGTTAAAGCTCAGTTCCTTTGGTTTGAGATGGGACAACGCTGAGATGGAATTGACACTCCAGAACTCCCCTCTCCACCCCGCCCGGCCCAGGATCAGGCTGAGACGGGGACTTTGCCAGAAATCACACCGTTACTTGGCTTCCTCCCCTTTCTTACCCTGTTATGCTACCCTACACCAATTTCTCCTGGGAACATGTCCTTAATAAATCACTTGCACATGAATTCTTATCTTAGTGTCTGTTTCTGGGGAACTCTGCCTAAGGCAAGAGAAGCAACTATGTTATTGAGACAAGTAGCACAAGGCCTTGCCTTCAGTTAGCATTGAAAGAATGGATGAAAGAATGGACTGAATAAATTAATAGAAACCAGTCTTTAGCCTTGAGCCACTCATGTTGTAGTCAGGGAAACAGGAAAGGGATAAAACATTGACTCTGACATTTTAGAGTTGCAGGTCCAATAGTGAAACTTCCCACATAGCACAGCTTCTCCAGCTGATGGTCATCCAGGCTCAGGTTATTCAATATTGCCAGGAAGAGGAAACCACCACGTCCCGGGATAGCTGCCTGCTTTCTCTGGCACCACTCGATTTATTATGAAGACCTCCCTCCATCCTTTCTTCCCTCCCTCCCTCCTCCCTCCATCCCTCCTTCCCTCCCTCCCTCCTTCTTTTTTTTTAAGATTCGTTTATTTATTTGAGAGTGCGCGCAAGCTGGGGGAGGGGCAGAGAGAGAGAGAGAGAGTGAGAGAGCGCAGCAGACTCCCCGCTGAGCATGGAGCCTCATGCGGGGCTTGGTCTCAATGACCCTGAGATCATGATCTGAGCCAAAATCAAGAGTCAGACACTTAACTGACTGAGCCACCCAGGTGCCCCTTTCTTTCTTTCTAATAGCTTTATGGAGATCAGATTCACATTTTGTACAATTCAGCCATTTAAAATGAACAATTAAATGGATTTTAGTATATCCAGAGTTATGCAACCATCCCCTCAATCACTTTTAGAACATTTTCATCACCCTGAAAAGAAACCCTGTACTTTTTAGCTATCACCTCCTTCAACTCCCCATCCTCTCATCTCCCCAGCCCTAGACAACCACATATCTACTTTTGGTCTTTGTGGATTTATCTGTTCTCGACATTTCTAATAAATGGAATCATATAATATATGTGGTCTTTCGTGACTGGCTTCTTTCACTTAGCATAATGTTTTTAAGGTTCATCCATGTTTTATCATATAACAGTATTTCATTCCTTTTTATGGCCAAATAATCTTCCATTGTATGGATAGACCACATTTTGTTTATCTATTAGTCAGTTGATGGACATTTGAGTGTTTTCCATTTTAGGCTATTATAAATAACGGTGCTATGAACGTAAGTGTACAAGTTTTTGTGTGGACGTATGTTTTACTTCCTTTTTGTTATATACCTAGGAGTGGAATTGCCAGGTTAAATGTAGAAAGTTTCTTCTTATGTTGAGCCCAAATCCAAGTCTTCATAATTTCCACTCTTGATCCTTGTCCAGCCTTCTGGAGAAAACTGACAAGGCTTTCCTTTCTTACACATGACATCCCTTCAAATCATTCATCATTGTCTCCGTGGCCTTCTTCAGCTCTCACAGACTGAATTTTCTTTGTTCTTTCGATCATTCCACTGTAAAAATGGGAGTTACAGAAATGCAAACTGATAGCCTTGAAGTTGTCACATTGTCTGTTTTGATGTACAAACCAGCTTTCCTTTGTTCCAAATCTCAGACTTTCCCATCAGCCGTAGGGAAATAGTGGCTGGCAACTTTATTTTGCTAAGATGGGGGACAGGGGATTATTTCTAGGTGGGAAGGTTTTTCAATAGACTGTGAAGGGATTTTCCCTTTGGAAAATCTAAAAGGACGAATAATTTATGTGATTTATACACATTTGTCATTTTTTGACATTTTCATGTGAGAAAAAGGAATTCCATGGTTTTGAAAAATAAAGTTTAATGGAGCTCAGTTATCCTAAGAGCTTTGAAAGAAGCCATGTGTAGTAGTCTTTTTACCGTTAGTCACAAAGACAGTGGGGAGAAAACCTGACAAAATCACAGGAAAAATATAGCAAGTCACTTAGCAGGCTCCAGGTAATACTGCACTGGGCCAAATGTTACATTCATTTACTCTTTAATAACTACAAATGGATCTGAGTCTGGCTTGTTAGTCATGGAGTTAGGAATGTTTTCTACCTTCCTTTAACATTCAATCCAGAGGGCAGGGTGAGTTCTGATGTTGTCTCATGCTAGCTGCATGACCTTGAACAAGTCATTTGGCCTTTCTAGGCATTAGTCTCTGCATCTTACTACCATGGCATCAATGGTTTTCCAACTGTGTTGTTGTACGTTGCTAAAAATGTCAGTCCTGAGGTGGTGCTCCAAGAGATTCTGATTCATTGTGTTTTGGGGAGGTCATCACAATCTTTTTTTTTTTTTTTTAAAGTATCCCCTGCCAAGTGATTTTAATGTATGTGGTCCTAAAGGCCATACTTTCAGAAACACTGATTAGCCATTTATTTCTGATCTCTTTTCCTCTTGTCTTATGTTCTGCTGAAAGGGAGAAGAAATCTTACAATCCCTCCAGGTTATATCTGTCCATAATATGTTGTGTTACGAACGTGAAGAAGGATTGCAATTAAAATTGAAATAATGAAAATGCCCTAGTCTGATGCTTAGATTCTGTTGTATTAGGATTATTTTGACTAGAACAATTTTATCTATAAAGTAGGGTTTCCTTAACCTTGGCCCTACTGGTATTTAGGGCCAGAACATTCTTTGCTGTGTATGTGTGTGTTGGCGGGGTGGGAGCAGGTGTGTGTGTGTGGGGGGGGGGGGGTGTATCTTGTTCATTGTGGGATGTTTAGCAGCATCCCTGGCATCTATCCATTAAATACTAGTAGCACTTCATGCTCCCCCCACAAAAGAAACCTCTCCAGCATTGCCAAATATGCCCTGAGGGACAAAATTGCCTTGCCCCTAGTTGAGAACCACTTTTATAAAGCATGGTCCCAAAGAAAACAAATCAAGAAATTAAGGTTGGAACTGTTTTCTTTGGTTGGCTCTCATTGCATAGCAAGGCAGTGAAGGCCCTGTTGAACTGTTGGTGCTCAAGCATTTCTTGGAGTTCAGGAACTTGCTGGCCCATCCTCCCTATTTGGTGGATTAATGTGATACAGACAGGTTGAGGTGACTTGGCAAGCGAAGGGCACTCTGTTTCATTCTCCACATTTTATTACACTTCTGGCAATAGATTCTTAATATTTGCCTTATATGTCCCGCTCCCTATGAAAAAAGAAAATCATAATCGCAAAATAGATTAAGGAGGGGGATGGACACTGTTCCCTGTGAAATTGCTTTGAAAGCTCCAGGCATCGGAGTAATGCCAGGTGCCATCATTCATAATATTGCTGAGCCTCCGAAATGAGGGGTTTTTGAGGTTTTAACAGAGGTTTCAGTGCATGACTAGTCAAGTGCTCCGAAGGACTCCATAGCTGTCTGTTAGGTCACACAAATGGCCAATTTTTACCCTGCCTATTAGCCTTTCAACATGCGGTATTGCCTGGAGACCCGCTTGTGTGTAAGTCCCATTGCTCCGCCCTACTGTTCTGTTCTGAGGATATTTCTCCTTGTTTTCTTGGGTGAAGCATTACCCGCACCACTGAAAGAAAAGTTGTTGTTGGTGTGGGTTGCACTACTAAGTGGAAATTATTAAAGAATGGATTTCTTATGGCTGTGGAGGGCTTCTCAACCTTGGCACTCTTGACATTTTTGACAGGATAGTTCTTTGTTTGCGGGGAGGGCATCCTGCACATTGTAGGATGTTTGGCAGCATCCCTGGCTTCTACCCACTGGCCACAAGTGGCACCCCCCACCCACATACACATTTTGTGACAACCAAAAATGTCTCCAGACATTGCCAAGTGTCCCTTTGGGGGGAAAAAGAGCTACTGTCCTAGGTGATATGGCTGAGGCATTGGTGGGGTCCGACCCCATTTTACAAGAAGGCCCCACAGTCATCTAAGAGATGAGTCTGCCTTATCAAAGAGAGTCTCTGCTGTACCGGAATGGTCCGCAAAGAGATATGGACCCAACTTTCATTTACATCTCAACTCCGCCATTTACCAGATGTGCAAAGCAAGTTAATCACCCTCATGAAGAAAATGGGGATAATCATACTTTCCTCACACTATTATTCCAAGGATCCAGATTTGCTATTCGCAAAGCATCTAGTTGAACAAAGGACCAGTGACGTACATGCTCAATAATTAGTGGAATTGTTATTGTTTCAAATAATAATCCCAGCACCTGCAGCATTGGGGTGATGATGAGCATTCTGCAGGCTTGCCATGCTTGCAGCACCACGTGGAAGAGAGGAGGTTATAATTGGTTGTGCAGGGGCAATAGACTAACATTTGATGACGGATATAATGAAAAGCAGTTTCCTGATTCTCACAGTTTTTTTGGGAAGCCATAACCAGAGGGATTGCAGCCTCCTCCTTTTGCCTACTGACCCTTGAATAGAAAATTTATTTTAGAAACATCTCTCTCTGGATACTTTCGAAGGGCACTTTCCCTGGCTCCCTGACATCGAGTAGCAGCAGTTTTTCAGTGAAAATATCAAAATGGCAGGAAAAGGACAAACCAGTGATATCAAGCTGAACCTATTTTAATGGTCACTTTATCCTCACCTTCCCTCCCTTGTCTTTTTCCCCTGCATTCACAAACCATCACATTGTCAGTTCTGGCTGATGTATAACTTCTTTTTTTTTTTTTTAATTTTTTAAATTTAAATTGGCCAGTACATAGTACATCATTAGTTTTGGATGTAATGTTCAATGACTCATCAGTTGCGTGTAACACCCAGTGCTGGTCACCATGTATAACTTCTTGATATTCTTTGTAGTAGGAATCAAGGCTGAAGGCAAGAGTAGTAGGGGATGCCAGGGCATTCTTCTCTTTCTCCTCTGTCCTGTGTCACCACAGCTCCAGGCACCATTCCCAGCAGCCCCAGGAATTCCTCATTCACTGGTCTTGGGACCAGGTGTGTCTTCAGGCTGGGGGTTGTCTCTCTCTAGCTTACCTGGAGAAAGGAATGAGACCCCTTATTCTTCCATGGATCCCTCCCATCTACACATACCTGTTAGAGTTAAGAAGAAGGGGAGAAATTATGGCTATGGGACAAAATGGTAATTCCATCAGTGGCACTTCCGTTTACAGTTGGGTTGCTGAGATACTGTCCCCCCCAGTATACTGAACTTCTGCAAAATAAAATGTCTTCCCTCAAAGGCATAACTGATGTATCCATTGCTTTGACCTGTATGTGTGGACGGAGTCAGCAATGGCATGACCCTAGCAGGGCTGGTAATGTCTTCACTTAAGGACACATGTGATTTGGGACAAAGGAGATCTTAAGCTTCTTCCGCATCTCTCCTTCCTGATCCTAGAGTTTGATTTCCTGAGTTTTATCTTTGTAGCCCCATGAGAAAACCTAGGAGAGAGACAACTCTAAACTATGTTCAGTCGTTATATAAACTATGTTCAGTCTATTTATACTGTAGTGTAAATAAAGATTCGAATTGGTACAATCAGTTCAGAAAATTATTGGGCATTGTCCAGTAAAGTTAAAGACATGCATACCTATGACCTAGCGAGTCTGTTTCTAGGTCTGCACCCTATAAAAACGCATGTGCTTGTGCCCAAGGAGGTATGTGTAAGGATGTTCAAGCAGTATGGTTTTCAGTAGTCCCAAACTGGAAAGGGCACAAATGTCCATCACCATTGAAAAGATAAACAGTGGTAAACACATTCAATGAAATACTGGACAGCAATGGGAATGAATAAACTATGGCTACATACGACATGGAAGAACCTTAAAAACATGATGTTGAGTAAAAGAAGCCACATGTAATAAAACATTCTTAGGAATCATTTATATAAAGTAAGAAAACCAGCAACGCTGAGGTCTACTATTTATGGAGGTTGAACTTCCTAAAAAAGCAATGGTTCTCAAAACAGGGGTGATCTTGCTCCCCACCACAGGGGGTATTTGTCAATGTCTGGAGACATTTTTGGTTGTCACAGTTGGGGGAGGGAGGTAATGCTGGCATCCAGTGGGTAGAGGCCGGGGATGCTGCTAAACAGCCTACAGTCTGTAGGACAGCCTCCACAGTAAGGAATTGTCAGTATGATACCAAAGCTACGAGAAACAAAAGCAAAAATAAACAAGTGGGACGACATCAAAGGGAAAAGCTTCTGCCCAGCAAAAGAAGCAATCAAGAAAACGAAAAGGCAGAAGAAATGGGAGAAAATATCTGCAAACCGTGTATCTGATGAAGAGTTAATAGCGAAATAACTCAATAGCAAAACAAAAACAAGACAAACCCAAATAATCCAATTTAAAAACAGGCAAAGGACCGGAATAAACATCTTTCCAATGAAGACATCCAGATGGCCAACAGACACATGAAAAAGTGGTCAACATCACTCATCATCAGGGAAACGCAAATCAAAACCACAAGAAGATATCACTTCACCTGTCAGGGTGGCTTTTATCAAGGAGACAAGTGATAGCAAGTGTTGGCGAGGATGTGGAGAAAAGGGAACCTTAGTGCACTGTTGGTGGGAGTGTAAGTTGGTGCAGCCACTGTGGAAAATGGTATGGAGGTTCCTTAACAAATTAAAAATTAAAAATAGAACTACTGTATGATCCAGCAATCCCACTTCTGGGTGTATATCTAAAAGGATTGGAGTTAGGATCTCAAAGACGTATCTGCCCTCCCATGTTCATTGTAGTATTATTTACAACAGCCAAGATAGGAAAACAACCTAAGTATCTATCTGCAGATAAATGGATAAAAAAGATGTGCCACCTCTCCCCCCGCCCCCGTCTCTCTCTCCGTCTTTCTCTCTCTGTCTCTGTCTCTCCCTCTCCCTCTCTTGTGTGTGTGTGTGTGTGTGTGTGTGTGTGTATACATACACATATTTCGGCCACAGCAAAAGGAAATCCTACCATTGGCGACAACATGGATGGACCTCGAGGGCATTATGCTAAATGAAATAAGTCAGAGAAAGACAAATACTGATGATCTCATTTATATGTGGAATCTAAAAAAAAGACAAACAAATTCATAGAAACAGAGAGTAGAATGGTGGTTGCCTGGGATGGAGGAAATGAAGAGATGATGGTCAAACGGTACAAACTTCCAGTTATAAGATGAATAAATTCTGGGGATCTAGTGTACAGTATGGTGACTGTAATTAACAATACTATATTGTATACTTGAAAATTTCTTTTTTTTTTTTTAAAGATTTTATTTATTTATTTGAGACAGAGAGAATGAGAGACAGAGAGCATGAGAGGGAGGAGGGTCAGAGGGAGAAGCAGACTCCCTGCCGAGCAAGGAGCCCGATGCGGGACTCGATCCCGGGACTCCAGGATCATGACCTGAGCCGAAGGCAGTCGCTCAACCAACTGAGCCACCCAGGCGCCCTACTTGAAAATTTCTAAGAGAATAGGTCTTAAATGTTCCCACCACACACACAAGATGCGGTAACTATGTGAGGTGATGGAAGTATGAACTCACCTCATTGTGGTCATTATTTCACAGTATAGGCATGTATCAGATTATCATATCATACACTTTATTTTTTTTTAAGATTTTATTTATTTATTTGACAGAGAGAGAGAAACACAGCGAGAGAGGGAACACAAGCAGGGGGAGTGGGAGAGGGAGAAGCAGGCTTCCCGCGGAGCAGGGAGCCCGATGCGGGGCTCGATCCCAGGACCCTGGGATCATGACCTGAGCCGAAGACAGACGCTTAACGACTGAGCCACCCAGGCGCCCCCATATCGTACACTTTAAACTTAAATAATGTTTTATGTTAATTATATCTCAATAAAGCTGGTGGGGGGGGGTGGAGAATTATTGGTTCCCAAGTGTCAGCAGTGCTGGGGTTGAGAAATCCTGCTATAAAAGGGAAACAAAGAAGTCAAGTCCATCAAATACAGGGCAGTGTCTGCCGGTGGGATTGGGGGAGGGTGTTACAATGTAGCTGAGGGACTTGGGGCTCTCTGAGACACCAGTAGTATTCTATTTGTTGACCTCAGTGATGGTGATGATGGACGTGTGTTTTGCAATAATTCATTAAGCTGCACATTATATGTTATCAATCTTTTTATTACAAAATTTGAAAAATACTCTAGCAGGTGGATTGACAAGACGGTAGGATGGAAGAGTGTAGGCACTGGGTTTTAGGGAAGGGGTCCCCACCCAAGAGGGTCTCAGAGCTACTCTGTGGCAGGGCTGGGCCTCCAAGCAGGGCCTTATCCTCCTATCCTAAATAGGTTTTAGTGCTCAGATGGGCCCTTAGCTCCTCCTAAACTCTGAAGTTGAATCTGCTTCCATGGGTTTGTGTAAAGTTTTCCTGAAAAAGTAATCACCCCTGGGCTGGCACTAAGTGTGGAAAATGTCAACTCAGCTTATAGGCAGGCAGAGTAAATGCAAACAAGGATTTTAATTTCACTGCTCTGGTGGCAAGGACAGCCTTTAGTCCTGAAAATGCTGTAACGTTCGGGGGGCAGGAAGATGAGGAAATTCCACTTTGAGGGTGACACATTTTTTCTTAAAAGTGATACTGGTAGAGGAACTCCTAGAGATTATTTTTGAGTCCTCTCTGGGGGAAATGATAAACATCAGAGAAATTTATTATTTTTTGAAAAAGTGACTAACCAAAAGAGAACATTAGCCATGCAGGCTCTTCACGTAACGAGCGAATGGGATGAACTTCAGCCTTCTCTGGGGGAGGTCTCACGTGCTCTGGGTCATCTCCTGCGGTCACCCAACAGACAAAACCTGAATTTCAAAACCACTTGCCATGTTAACATGTAGTTTAAATGACCTAGGACAATACCGGCAAATTGTATGCACTTAAAAATATTTACTGAATGAGTGACTGAGTGAATAAATGAACAATACGGGAAGGATACTTAGGAACAGAGATGTGCAAATAAGACTTCTTGATTAGAGTGGTGTTGAAAATATGCCTTGAAATATATTCAAATAGAAATAATGGGTGGAATTCAAATTGTTTAAGATTTAATAGAACTTTCAGAGTTCTGCACAATCTTCTAGGTCCCTTCTTGAGTCTTGAATGAGCGGACTGAGAATTGGAAAGGTATAGGGTTCACTCTGAGGTGAATTTAGTGTCTTGCAGCATGAATCGATCATTTCTTTTCTCAAATGCTTTCTCTTATCCCCCCGGACCTTTCAAACACAGAAAAACAGCTCTATTGCACTTAAGAATTTAACTCTTGACTTAGCAATGACAATTTAGCAAGAAATATGCTAGCAGGCAGAAGTCATTCCTAGAATGTAAGCACACAGTTCAGGAATGATGGATTATTTTTGGCTTAGGATAATGCTGTTTCGTGACAACACATTTTTCAAAGGTAGCACACAAACAGAAAGCGAGGTGAGCCAATTTAACACGGAGGTGGCTTACTCAGAGGCAATGATCAAAGCACTGTGGTTAAGGTGTTTTTTTCTTTTTTTTTTTTTAAAGATTTTATTTATTTATTCATGAGAGACGGAGAGAGAGAGAGAGAGAGGCAGGCAGAGGCAGAGGGAGAAGCAGGCTCCCTGCTGAGCAGGGAGCCCGATGCGGGACTCCATCCCAGGACCCTGGGATCATGACCTGAGCCGAAAGCAGACGCTTAACCATCTGAGCCACCCAGGCGCCCAAGGTGTTTTTTAAAAAATGTTACTTATTTATCTGAGAGAGAGAGAGTGCACACGTGCATGAGTGGGGGGGAGGGGCAGAGGGAGAGGGAGAAGCAGACCCCCCGCTGAACAGGGAGCCAGACTTGGACTCAGGGCAGGACTCGATCCCAGAACCCCGGGATCATGATCTGAGCCGAAGGCAGAAGCTTAACCGACTGAGCCACCCGGACGCCCCACGGTTAAGGCTTTTAAATCCAGGGACCCACCTTGTATTGTTTATGCATATTAATAATGAATCAGTTTCTGTAGGGAAAGGGATTTTTAGCTTTGGAGGTTTAATGCCAGCTATGACAGAGAACGAAATCCTAAAGCTGGAGAGTTCAGCTTTCTAAACAGACCACGGTGAAGCGAAGGTCCCTACGTTGGTCCTGGCTTCATTCTCTGAAAGATGCTGTACGGCGAAGCTTATGCTGCTCCTCTGCCTTAGCCTACGGGTCTTTGCTGACATAGCTCGAATGGCTGCTTTCAGCAGCAGAGCAGAGTGAAAGGGAAGAGGGGACTTGAGCGCGTCGTTTTTCCAGCTCTGCCTGGAGGTGTGAGGGAGCACAGAGGGCCTCCAGGGTGAGCGGGCGTGCTCTGGTCCCCCAGGCAGCAGAGGGGAAGGAGACCCACGCAGCGCAGGCTGCAGGGGGACAACATCGACTTTCTCTCAAGACAGGCAGCACGCTGGTCGTAAGTTCCTGTTCAGGGCAAGGGACTGGTTTTAAATTTATTTTTATGTTATTGCAGTATAAAATACACATAGTGAAGGGTGTAAATTACAGAAATCTGAACTGTAGTGCTCAATGAATTTTTACATATGGGTGTCCTTGGGTAGCTGTTGAACCGATCAAGATACAGAACATTTCCAGCACCCCAAAAGGTTCCCTTGTACCCCCTTCCCAGTCAATACCAGCTCCCTACCTTGGTAGTAGATATTTATTTGTTTATATTTATTTCACTTGTTTATTTGTCCCTGTTCTGGCTTCTATCGCCATAGGTCGGTCACAATTGCCTATTTCAGTTCAACATTTGAATTTCAATTCCTGAACAAATAAGTAGAATCATACATTGTGTCCTATTTTGTGTATGATTTCTTTCTCTCAACTTTTGTGAGAATAATCCATGTCATTGTGTGCATCAGTATTCTGTTCCTTTCATTGCTGAGTAATATCCCATTGTATGGACAGACCACCGTTGGTTCATCACGGAGCTGTTGATGGACATCTGGATTGTTTCCATTTCGGCGATTCTACCTAAAGATTATAAATATCCTTGTACATGAGGAAGCCATTAGCACCCATTTCTCTACGTATCTAGGAGTGGAAACCTGGATCAGAGGGCAAGCGTGTAATCAGCTTTAGCAGATACAATCTTAGAGTTTTCCAGAAAGATGAATGGTCATGGGATTATCTAGAAGTAGATTCCTCAGGATACCTGGGTCCCTGGGTTCAGATTCCCAGTTTTTTACAATTTCCATATTTACAATTATGATGCCATTGTTTTCAAAATATTATTAGTTGGGTGGTTCATCCAACTAAATTCTAAGGGCTCAAACATGGGGGACACATCTTATTTCCCTTCTTCCCACCCTGTACACCTACACAGAGCAGGGGAAGGGCCACTGGCCACGTCCAGTACCATGGGAACCCTGAAGAATGGAGACAAGCCACCCATAAACCCACCTTCCACTGGATAGCTACCCCTCTTGGGCTTGGATTGATGGATTTCACTGGGTCTGGAGTCTCCACTCTGGCCCCAGACCCTGCCTTTGTCTGGACTTAGCTCGTGGGAAACTGCACACAAATCACAGGATGCCAGGCGCGGGGAGGGACCTCTGGGGTATTTAAAAGTGCACGCTTCCACGAGGGATTGCAGAACAGAGGCCAGTTTTCAGTGGTGTTGTGAACCTCCGGTGTGTGCTAAAAATTATTTGGTTCATCTGGCAGCATTTGCAAAGAGTGTGTGTTTCTTCTGTTTCCAAATTCTTGCTGTGTCCTTTTCCGATGTGCACCTAAAAACTAAGGCACAGAAATCGGTGCTTCGAGCCCTGCCCCCAACCCCCAACTCAGATCCAGCCTGGCACCCACACCAGTCCTGCCGTTTGGGCAGATTCTCCAGGCCTCAGCGGGGTTCCCCAGACATGCCCAGGTCCTGCAAGCCTTCTGGGACTCAGTTTACCCCAAGTGGCACGGTCAGGCCGGCAGCCAGCCCGGCCTTCCTCCCGTCTGCAGTCCCCCCAGGCTGCATTACTTGGCCCCTCTCAGGCCTGCCCTCTCCTAGGGTTCCCGCCATTGAGACTCTCCCAAAGGAGGGCTTTCCAAACACCGAAACTCCGCCCTCGCCGGAGCGGGTTCCGAATCGCCTTCCAGCGTCAGGCCCACACCCCTTTCAAAGTTAGCCAAAGTCGCTCTTTCTTGGAAACCCAAGCTCGCCCTCTCGCTGGTGTTGAGGGCTTTAGCAGCCCCAGCCCTGGCAGCCCGGGTCCCACGGGCCTGGCAGGGGTGGAGTGGCAGGAGGTAGGAGCGCCGGCTGCCCTGACACCTGTCGTGGGCGCGCTCGGTCGCTGCAGCCCCCAACAGCAGGCGGCGGCGGCCTTGACAGGAGCCGCCAAGAGCGGAAGGAATTAAGCGCCCGCCCATCCCATCTGACTCGGCCTCTCCCCTCCTCTCTTCCTCCTCCTCCCCCTCCTCTCCTCCTCCTCCTCCTCCACCACCACCACCACCTCCTTCTCCTTCCTCTACGCGGCTGCCGCCACCTCCTCCCGGTCCCTGTCAGCTTCTCGGCGGGACGCTGGTGCCTGCGGGCTTTGCAGCGCGCTCCAGGCGCAGGGAACGGGGCTTGCATCCGGGGGCTGGCCCGGGATGGCGGTGAAATAGGGGGACCTCGGAGAGGCGCCTCGACCCCAGGCTGTGCGCGGGGGCCCGTCACTTCTTCTCGGTGGCGACATGGGGGACCCGGTATACCGCGAGAAACCGCAGCTGCACTACGCGGTGAGTGTCCCGGCGCGCGCAGAGGCGACAGGGGGCGCCACTTGGCCGGCCTGGGAGGGGACAGCGAGGGGTTGATGGGATCCGCGTCTCCCCAGAGGTCCTCGGTCGGGGGTTGGGGGGGTGGAAGGTGTCGCGGGCGTCACTCCCCAGTGTCACCTGCTTAGAAACTTGGCTGCTCCTTAGAATGGGAGCCCCCACCCCTGAAGCCCGCGTTCCTTTACCCCGCGTGGTGGACACTGCGTTCGGGGCCAGAGGCTGGACCCTGCTGCCGCCTCGATGGCCAGGGCGGAGAAATGGGGCTCCTGGGGCCCAGTTCGCCCATTCAGCCTTCGGTCAGATATGCTGCAGGAACGAGAATAGAACTGGATGGGAGGCAGGGCTGCTCCGTGATCTGAGCGTGTGGCTGGCTAGTGGACTCTCCGGAGAAAATGCTGCAGGGCACTTTGGGGTGCAGCCGGTTTGCTTCTGGAAAAGAGGGTGTGCATTTCGCTCAGAGTTTGTAGCAGGACAGACTGTTGCACATTATCTGATGAACACGAGAGGACGCCAGGGGGTCTTCTCCCAGTGGCTTCTCTCCTCCCTATTGACTCAAATACTCCGCAGATATTTACTGGGGACCTACTGCGTGCCAGGCACTGCGTGCGCTTTGGCGCCGGGCCCCGCAAGACACAACAGACTAAAAGCTCACGGGCTTTTCCTCTTTTAAAGAAGGAGTCAAGATTTCAAGGTGAATGACGGACGGACCAAATCCAGATTCTAGCTTAAGTTTATTTTTGAGAGAGAGAGAGAGAGAGAGAGAGAAAAGGAAGATGTTTCTGAGGAACGAGGACTACTCCTGAAGGTTCCGAATGCCTCCTGCAGGACGCCGGCGGGCAGCTGCGTTAGCTCACTGCACTCTTCGGGCATTTATTTTCCACTTGTAAGATGTGGTGTTTTGAGATGGGCCATTGCAGTCGTCCGGCCATCTGCTACTTTACTGAGTTTTCCTTGACACGATGTTCACTGCTGAGATTATACATGCTACTTTAAAATCGGAGAGAAGCAGGCAAAAAGTTAAGAATCATCAGTATTTATAATCAGGCTGACAGTTATCCGTCTGGAATTCGTGTCCTCCAAAATGCGCTCTCCACATTAAGAAAAATATTTTTAAAGAAAGGAGTGGAGGTGGACAGGAGTGGTAGGTACAGAGGTCCTGGTTCTTGTTGGCAGGGTGGGTCCTGGATCAGCTGGGGGGCCATTGGGCTAACCTGGAAGCTCTGCCCTTTCACGTTGATGGGTTGGGGGAAAAAAAGAGGGCCTGAATGAGAAAATCATCAGGGTCCCTACAGGGTGAACATTCTAGGAACCTTATGACGGCTTTCTCTAGTTTTGCCAGTTACTTGCCTTGAAATGACAAGTGAGACGCTAGTAAGTTACTAATGCTCGTTTTTGGAGACACTAGCCGTGCGGTGATTTTCCTTTTAAAGTGGTATTAAGGGTAACCCCTTTTTGGCAGAGGTTTCTTTGCACTGAAGGATCTGGAGTCTGTGCTCATTATGCCCAGTCGACATCTTACCCCACCACCTTTTCCAGATTTTGAACGGTGTGCTGATGCCCTTTGATTTGCCATCTGAGGTCTCTATGCCATTTACAAGGTGGAGGAAAGGGGAGAACTGGTTCCTTAATTTTAAAAAAATCTATTCATTCTACGAATGATTATTGCCTCAGTTATGCAAATGCATCCCCAAACAATCTAAAAACTATTTTCGTTCAGCTGTCTCATTCTGCTAAAAGCATAAACTTAGAGTCAGGCTAATGCTGACATCTCCGCCTGTGCTCTGAAGATTCGCTGATGAACTAGCCTTTCATTCTAGCACAGATCACCACATGCGTGTTTTCTGATTTAGGACTATAAAAAAGAAGATTCCGGAGGGAATTTGTTGGCTTTCAGGTTGGAAGAAGTCCCCCGGGGTCCTCTGAAGTTTCTCATGCATACTTTAGGGTGATAAAGCAGCAGTATTCAGCAGCTCTGTATCAGTCCCAAGTCAAAAGAATGTTCTTTATGAAGTGTGACCCATTGCTTTTCATATTAACATAACCCTCCATGGCTTAACGTCTCTTCTAACACTGCTCTCTTCGTCTGCTTCCCCCATACTGGTTTAAGTAATTCCAAAAGCTTGTTTTGCCTTTTAGCACGAATAGTCACTTCCTTTGCGCCACATGGTTCTGCCCCACTGTGTATTGTCCTGGGGTCTTGGGGGCTTTTTTAGTCTGTGTCTTCCTGGAAAAGAAATACTCTTCATGTGTTCTCAGTACCTCTTGCGTACCCTGAGATATAATCCAGGGGGCAAGTATTTAATGTTCTTCCTTCGGTGCTTTTTCATTTGTCCCAGGCGAGACTGCCCGTAAGAAATCAGTGGCTTACATTTTATTCATTCGTCAAACATTTGTTGAGTGCCTGTTGTGTGCCAGCTATTTGGTCAGTTTTCTAAAGGGACGATTGAATAGTGAAAATGTTAAGAATTGCCACGAACACTTCGCTCATCTTTTTATAATGGTCACCGGGAGAGAAACACAAACACTCACATAGACAAGAGCATCCTCCATTTGTATAACGTGACACTTTTCCAAAGTATAGCACCACCATCTTCTTGTTTTTATCGTCAGAACAAAAATGTTCTGTAGCAGCTAATGTTCTCCTCCCAACCTTTCCTCCCACGGTTTTCCCACGTTCGGTTTATGGTGACTCCATCCTTCCAGCTGTGTGTCGTCCTTGACGCCTTTTGGTGACTTGGTCAGATTTGCATTTTGGAACATCTGCTTGGAGCCCAGGATGGAGCTGAGGGTGAGCAGGAGCCAGAGTGCATCCTGGTAGTGGGGCCAGTGAGAGAGGAGAGTAGAATGACCTACCTAGGATGGCAGCTGGACCGGAGGTGGAGAGCAGTTAGGGGATCTGAGAGATACTTAGGACAGTGAACCAGCCGGTCTTCGTTTGGATGGGCTACAGAGATGCTGGAGTATGACAGTCGAGGATGATGCACGTGAATCAGTGAGTGCCTGGCAACACTTTTAGAGAAACGGCAGGTCAGAATAAGCCCCTCCTTATTATCGTTACACAAGCTGCGAAGCGTTTGGACACAGTGTGTGTCAAATCCAGCTAGTGGGTTAGACAGGTTTTCTATTTTGTGGCCGAGGAAGCCCAAGCCTAGAGCAGTGGAGTTCGAGGTGGCACAGGTGTAGCTGGTGACTCTCTCCAAGTGCCCTGATTTCACACAGCTTGTCTGACTCTTTTAGACAATTGAGATGGGTGAGCCGAGCTGTCCTTCCCCCTCCCTGTTCTGTCACCATAATAAACCAACAATCAAATATTGTCCCTTCAGTGACTTAATGTGACCATCCACACTGTTGAATCGCATGGCCAAATAGCCCTTTAATTGGACAGGTATAGACAAAACCCAAACCTTAAGGTATCTATTGAGTTCAGTGCCATGTCTCTATGTCTTTCTCAGGGTTTCTTAACCTCAGCAACATGAACGTTTGGGGCAGGGTAATTTTTTGTGGTGGGGCCGTCCCGCACGGCATCCCTGGGCTCTACACATTAGATGCCAGTAGCGCCCCTTCTCACCAGCTGTGACAACCAAAAATATCTCCAGACATTGCCAGATGTCCCCTGGGGGGCAAAATTGCTCCCACTTGAGACCCACTGGGGTGTGTGATTTTCATGCATGCTTTTAGGAAGAGGTGACAATTACTGTGTAACAAGAAGATCTGAAAAGAGGAAACATGGTAAATGTTGTGAGTATTATGTATACTATTCAGGGGACATACAGAACTTCAGAGACAGGCCGACACAGAGGCTCAGAGAGAGGCTCAAACCCTGGGGGCAGAGTAATGGGTCACCCGGTTTCCCCGATCGCGGCCTTAACAGTCACCTCCTGCTCTTGGTGATCCCAAAAAGTTAGGTGGCTTGGCCTGGGTTAAAGATTACATTAATCTACCTTCCCCAACAGTCCCCGTATGCTTTCTTCCATTAACCACAAACAAAATATTACAAACCTTGATTGTCTGCCAAGATCATGTAGCGTAGGTCTAATTTCATGCAATTAAGTATGGTGACTCCCTCAGTAGAATTACACAGTAGAATTACTGTGCTGAGCCTTGGTTTTAGAACAAGTTATCAGAGGCACTTTCGAGCAGCTCACGAATACTATCATCCGAAGCAACTCCCTGGAGGCGCACACTTATTTTCATCCCCGTTCTATGAAAGGGAAGCAAGGAGGAAGTTTCACGATGCCTCTGGCTAAGATAAATCTATGTGTGGGGTGATGTGTGTTCTGTTCACTGAGGTGTGACAGAAAAGCAGGGGGATTAGACTCTTACTTGACACTGATCCCGGGGGAGTCCAGCTGTCAAGGTGTAGCCATTCCCGTCCCTCGGGCCCGTCTACTTCTGAGCTCCTCCGTTGCTGACCTCACTTCCTCTTCGGTGTGATTGCCCCACCGTCTGTGCTCTTGACCACAGCCCCAACGTTAAACGCTGACCATTCCCTGGCTGTATGTGACCCCTCCTTAAGGAAGCCACCGGAAGGGCTAGGCTGCCTACCCTGAGACGGAGCCTCTCTTTACCGCAAACGGTTAAGGTCTTAATACCCAAGTTGCCAGATTTGCTCTCTGTGAACATTTGATTTCCAAAGACTTTGAAGCCATTAAGTTCACTTAATAGTTCAGTGGTGCTGATTATAGGACATTCTTTGGTAATCCTGAAGACACCCCGAACTGGGCGCTGTTGCAGGGCCGAGCTGATACGAATCAGTTATCATCCATCAGCACTGCAGGTGTAGACATCTTAGGAAATTGAGCAGGACTGGTACTGACCTGCTGTATGGCCCAGAATTCACCTTTGTAGCTCTCTGCTTGTCGTCTGTCTCCTCACAAAAGCTAATGTTTTGCTCGTTACAAGTAAATGGGAGATTACTGAATCCCCTTAATTCACAGCTCTACTAATTGTGGATGCCCTTTCCAGCCCCACCCCTACCCCACAACGTGCTGTCTTTTCGGTTGCTCTGAGAGCTTTTCCTTTATGTGGTCCCTTTGCTGTGGAACTCCCATCATCTTAGGAAGCTACATCCCCCAACCTTGAAGACCCTTCTTAAGCACCACTGTGAATGCATAAAAATCCAACTCCTCTTGCGTGTTGCATTACATATCTGCCAATTGTAGGAAAACAAATACTACTCTTTGCCTCGTCCTTTCTGCTAATGAACTCATGTGATTTACTTCTCCCATTCCCCACCCTGTGATAACCCTGGACCAAGTGTGCTTGAGTCTCACCTTGGCTGTGATGTTATTGTCTCGTCCCATGCAGCCCTTGCTGGCTTTCCGATTTCTCACTTGCCCCTTGCCCGTGTCACCTTCAGCCTTTCCCGTCTCAGTAGGTGGCCAGCGCTCGGTGAGCTGCGCAGGCCAGAGCGCCTCGGGGGCAGCCCTGCCAGGTCTGTGTCGCAGTGCTCTCCAAATCCATCCTCTTCTTTGCATCCCTGCTGCTGTCACCTAAATCCAAGCACCCAGCTGTCCACACTAAGACAACATGGTAACCCTATATTCCAATCATAGGACCAGCGAGATCTTTTAAAAAGATAATGCAATTGTGACATTTCGGCGCTTAAAGCTCTCCAGTTGGCATCCATTACACTTAGACCGATCTCTTCGTCTATGACCATGGCCTTCCAAGTCCTCCCACATGGCCCCACCCTGCTCCCTAACACCCTCCCTCACCTTATCACTGCCCAGCCACCTGAGTGTCCCTTCCGTTCCTCGAATGCAACCAGCTCTTTCCCACCCGAGGCTTTTGTACTCACTGTCCGTTCTGCCTGAGATGTTCTTTGTGCGGCAGGCTTTTATCGTGCCCTCCAAACTGCGAGAGAAAACGTCACCTTCCCTGAGTGCTCTTTGCGAAGTGCTTCTGACCCCACTCGGTCACCCGTGATTAGATCACGCGGGCCACTGTCTTCGTGTTTGCCTCACTCCTTGGTCTTCTGTCACACATTCACCGTTTGTGTCTGTTGCTCCCTACCAATGTGGAAGTGCGTTCAGGTCAATGACCCAGTCACTCTTTTCCCACGGTAGCCCCACTGCTTCGAGGGCGCCCGGCCCGGGGTAGGCACCCAACAAATAGCCAGGAGTAGAGGCCCTTTGTAATCTTGGGCCTTCGTTTGTAAACATTTCCTGTCTGCTCTCCTGTGTTAGCCTTTAGCTGACTTCTTGATTTATTAGTGTCGAACAGCCTTGTCTAAATTTGCCGCTTCTATTCTGATGGAGCTGGGGTACCAGTTTATTAAATCTATTAGTCCCGGGTCTAAAATTAGGAATCATAATCTCCGAAGTAGGATGGGAGCGGTTCTCAGAAAGCCTGCACGCATGGACATGGGACCCATGACTGTGTGTGAGTGAGGAGCTAAGGTCCGCTTCCATTCTGCAACCACTCATCGAGGATGTGATACGGACAGGCCTGCTCCGGGGAAAATGCAGAGGCCCTGAACGAAGAGCAAAAGGAAGGAGGAGGGAGACAGTTCCCCCATAGCTTTTTGCTCTCAGTCCCATCGAGGTTGGAGGTCTCCCGGGCAGCCCAGCCTGGCAGGTATGTCGGTGGTCTGTCTAGCTTGCCATCGACAAGGACTGCAGGGCCCTTTCTTAAGTCCTGGCCATGTGACGGAATGGAAATTACATGGCCTGTTTTAGATTGTAAGCTCCGAAATGATGGGAGTAAATGGATTTCAAGATCTTAGGTGCTTGTAAAATTTTGGACTAAGATCCACCAGGGTTTACAAATGAATGCAATTAATTTCATATCCTTTAACATAGCTTCTCAGATTTTCTGATTCTAACGTTATTTTCCAAAGACCCACCTTTCTGATTTGTGTTATTCTTAACTACATTCTGAATACTTACAAATGTGAAAGATAGATCAAACAAAACAACAAGGTCTCCCACCAATCACTCTAGGGTACAGCTTTCTCCAACCTCATGGTGACGACTTGGAGGCAAATATGGGATACGTCTCAATTTGGATGAGTTCTACACAAAGTATAAGACTAATTTGTTCATTCAAATATGATCATCGTTACTAAAGGCTCTTTCCCTGAGAGATGTCATGACCGTTTGAAATGAAAACTGGTCAGGATTTTCTCCCCTTCTCTCTGGTTATTTGACACATTCTTCGAACTCTTCTAACTTAAAAATTTTTCAGAGTACAATTTGAGTGTTTGGAGTGTCAGCTAAATTAGATTTCTGAAATGAAGTTTTCAGAAGAATTTGGAGTTGTGGCTTTGGGGAAGAGTTGCCATGGAAACAGCAGAAGACGTTCAGATGAATAAACTTTAAAAATATTTTTGAATGACCCCTTTCTGCAGCTGACTGAAATATCTGGTAAAGAAACGTACAAGTCAGTCCAAGTAAAATAAAGAGGCTAAAAGCCTCCCTCCAGCATGTGGAGCCCCTCGGCTGTGCAGCCGCGGAGCTCCCCTGCGCCAGGTGGGTGCCACTCCACATGGGCAGAGCTCCCCGACATTGCTCTGGATTCCTCACTTGGCAGTGCCAGCACTGTTTGCATTAGATCCACAGGATAATAAGAGTTTAGCAAGAGAATGGAATCTCGAGTTTGCTGGAAGACTTTGAAAATGGTAACACGTAGTATTATTTTTGTAAGTATTTATGCGCATGACCTTCATAGTCCCATTATGATGTCACTTTGATGGTCTAAGCAAAATGTAAAGCATTGATCTCAAAAGATGAGGCATTCCCCCACCTTAGCTCGGGAGGAAGATGGCACACCCGAACGGGCTTCGCTTCAGGAACGAACTATCCCTGACGTGTCAGTAAGTTTAAGGGAACCCCAAAGGGGGTGGTGCAGCACGAAGCCTTAGCAACACGGGAAGCTGTTACCGTGTGGGCACGGGGAAGGGCCGGGGTTACCAGAACCCAGTGACTTCCAACCTCAGCCAAAGGGACCCCGGAAATGTACCCAGAGAGGATTGCAGCAAGGGCAGAATATGGAGAAGCAGGGATGGGGTGGGACGAGGAGTACCCTGACCTGTTGGTCTTCCTGCTCTCTCATCTCCCCTTTCTAGTACCAAGCCCAGCCCATCCACTGAGAGGCTAGTCCATGGGGATCAGCCTCACAGGACACAGGCCAGCAGAGAGACGGGTGGAAGTTTTTGTTTTGTTTTGGCAGAAGCAGGAGGGGAGAATTTGCAAACATAAAACTTATCCTATGCATGTTCAGTTTTCTTTGGGGTTTACTTACATTGTGAAAGACCCTGGATTCCTAAGTATATGGAAGATTTTCAGATTGCTTAGAATGTCTCTTTTCTCTCCCCTGTGGGTTGTTTCAATGACCACATTTAAACGAGTAATGTGTTATGCCAGCTGCATCCATATGTGATGTGCATGTCTTTAAAAAATATTCATATTACAAGCCTATTAAAGTACTCTCTCTTCACTTATTATACCATGATATATTTTACATATGTATTGTAGTGAATTTCATATTGAGAAGCTCTGTACTTGATTCAAAAGTACTTTGGTCTAAATTTCTTAATATAAATTTAAACTATAATCAGTTTTTCCCCTATATGCCCATTGGAATAGTCTAACGTAATTTATTTCCCAAACAATGAAAAAGGAAGAATTGGTGTGGCTCTTTTTCTGGTCGATGGGTACAGAGTTTGAATCCTTAATGTTATACATCAAAATGGGTTGATCCGTGCTTTCGTGAAAAGTTTTTCTCATTTCTCTCTGGTGGGTGAGGAGTGGTTGCAAGTGAGGACTACGGTTTAACCACCCTGTTAACTCCAGTTAACTTAGCAGAGAGAAAACTACCGTTTCAACCCTGACTGCAGAAAGTGCCTCTCATTCCTAAGTTAGTTCCCTGCTGAGGCCCCTGTGTATCCACTTTCATAACATCCACCTTGCTTGTAATTGCTTCTTTAAACACCATATTCGTGACAGAACTGAAAAATCCCAAGGGGCAGAGGCTAGGACCAAGGGCGTATCTGGACTCCACATCCTTGGCCACAGGTAGCATGGACCCGACACTTGGTATGTGCTTGAATGCCGGCAAAATTAATTAATGACTTAGAGCTCCTAGAAATAATTAGGCAGACTTAACGTAATAATACCAGCCAGTATTTATTGAATGCTTCCCACGAGCCCTTGACATTCTACATTATTTAATCCTTAAGAGAACCCTGTAAGGTAGGTCCTAATATCATCTCTGTTTAAAAGATGAGGAAACTGAGGGACCGAGTTTAGACGTTTCAAGGTCACACGGCTAGTAAGTTAAGTAGTGGGACTAGGACTCAAATCCTTGTCTCTTTGACTGTCGAGTCTCAGTGCTTGAACCACTGCCCAGTGGCTGATGGCTAAAATGAAATGGGCTTGAGACCATAGCTTTAAGATGATACTTTTTTTTTTTTTTTAAAGATTTTATTTATTTGACAGAGAGAGACAGAGCAAGAGACGGAACACAAGCAGGGGGAGTGGGAGAGGGAGAAGCAGGCTTCCCGCGGAGCAGGGAGCCCGATGCGGGGCTCGATCCCAGGGCCCTGGGATCAGGACCTGAGCCGAAGGCAGACGCTTAACCGACTGAGCCACCCAGGCGCCCCAAGATGATACTTTTAAAACTCTCATTTTGTAGTAACTGTAGACTCAAAGGAAGTGCAAAAATGCTACCGAGATATCCCAGCACCCTTTACCCAGCTTCTGTGAATGATAGCTTCCTACATCCCACGGGTACAATATCACACCCAGGACTTTGACACCGGTGCATTTCTATTAACTTGTCTACAGACCTTGTTCACATCTCATCAGTTTTTGACGTGCATTCCTTTGGGTACATGTGAGTGAGTGAGAGAGAGAGAGAGAGAGAATAGCGCCAGGCAACTGTTTTCCGTGTATAGATGGGCATATCTGCCATTCAAGATACAGAACTGTTCCACCACCACAAAAGAACTCCTTCATGCTACCCCTTTGTGGTGACACCCATACTGCATCTTACCCCCATCTCTAATCCAGGCAGCCCCTCACCTGTTCTCCATAAAATGACCCCATCTGTCCTTCCAGCACAATCGCAACATTCCTTTTCTTCTTTTCTTCTTCTTCTTCTTTTTTTTTAGGGGGGCGGAGGGGGAGGGCAGAGGAAGAGGGAGACAGAGAATCCCAAGCAGGCTCCATGCCCAGCGAGGAGCCCGACGCGGGGCTCGATCTCAGGACCCAGAGATCATGACCTGAGCCGAAACCAAGAGTCGGACGAGCAACCGACTGAGCCACCCAGGCGTCCCACAGTGGCAACATGCCTGTCTTCACTCATCATTTATGCCCAAACCATCCAGAAACGTAACAGGAGAAAGTAAAATGAATTGAGAATGAGATCAGAGAGGATTTTTGTATTCTTGTTGTTAGTAATATATACAACCGCAAATAAAGAACATCCTGTTTGGTATTTTTACCTGAGCACGGTGGTAATTTTGTCATTGCAACTCTTGTGTTTCTCCCGCAAAGGGCTTTTGATCGAAACACCACAGGCTTTTTTAGCTCCTGCACGGAGGCCCCGTGCTCCCTCTCTGCATGGCTGTTCTGATGGAACATCCATTTCAGGAATGACAGCCGCATGGGTGAACTTGCAGCAGCCTGGAAAAGGTGCATGAGAGCTGGCACTCTGCCCTCCACGAGTCTTTCTGAGCAAGGAGAAACCCCCCCCCCCCCCCGCTCATGCACTTGCTATAGCCATGACCCACTTGTGCTCTGCGCAGCACAAGGGTTATGTAAACCCTGGCCTTCATGATACACATGCATTTTTACTCATTCATTTCAGAGGGAGTGGTGGTTCATAGACCTCTCTTGGGGAAAAGTTTGAACCTTATCAAGATTAGCCGTTTCAAAAAAAAAAAAACAACAACAACCCTTAATAGCTGTTTTTATTCAGGATGGCTGCAGAGTGAAACCTTATCATCGGGACACAGTTATAAAGACTTCCTGCACTTATTTGGTTCCCAGTATTTTAAAAAAAAGGTGTAAAAAGTGCTGATGCTCTGTGATTCTGCAAACATAGGCTCACTCTTATTGGATGCTTCAGTGACTGCAGAGTTTTACTATGTGATTTGCCTTGATCTTTATTGGAAAAGGAGACTATTTTTTTAAAATTTAGACATTCTTAGACCAACCTGTGGCTTTTAATTAGGTAGGCAGGTAATGCCATCATTACCATGGTGGTTCCTCATATCACCGTTGTAGGGAGTCTAAGGAGAACCTGGATGTGAAGAAGTGTAGGGCTTTCCATGGGATTTCTGCACCAGGGTACACTTTTTTATTTTGTATATCTTTAAAAAGAAATGAAATCTAGAACCCCTGGCATGCAGATGCATACAGACACCCAAAATGGTGCTTGACTGTGTAGTTCTGTTGACTAAAATGTAGAATCGTCTCTTCCGATTGGTTAGCTATTGCCACACTGTTGCTGTATGACAAGCTACTTTGACATTCAGTGCCTTAAAACAGCCATCACTTATTCTCCTGGATCTGTGGGTCAGCTGGGGTCGGCTTACTTGGGCAGAGCCCAGCTGTTTGACCCATGGTCAGTCTGCCAGTCCTGCAGGGCTTGGCTCCTCAATTAGTTCTGTTCCATGTGTGTTTGTTCTAGGGCGCGGGTTGGTAGGGCAGCACCCACCTGGGGAGGTGCGGAGGCACAGTACGACCAGCAGAACGGACTAAGGATTCTTAATGCCATAGGTGGGACTCCGGCACACGCTCATCTCTACCTACCCGCCATTGGCCCAGGCGAGTCACGTGTCCAAACCTAATGTCAGAAGATAGGGAAAGAACGCTGCCTCCATGATGGAGCCGTGGCAAGTTTGTGAGTGCAGTGAGGGGTGAGAAGTGGGGGCAAATCATTTACCTTCCCACGATATGTAATCAGATTCTTCTGAACATGCTGATGTTTTGAAGAAGGTGCAAATCTATCTCATTTTTTCCCATTTGGTCAATGAGCTCTTTCTGCCAAGGGTAGGTCTGTATCTTTCCTTATGACCTAAGTAGACAACGAAGGCAAGGTGATGGGGCCATCCCACTGGCACCAGTCCCCACAAATCCACATTGATTGGATATAGACTGAACAGATTGCAAGGGAATATTTAGAAATAGGATGAATAATATTAACCTTTAAACAGAATATTATTATAGTCTTCCCCTGTTTCCTTGTGTGTAGCAGCTCTGGTTCCTCAATCTGTCAGAAGGAAAACATTCCGAATCACCTCCTGGGAGATTTTTTTAATCTGCTTTGATTTACTGGTGTCACTTTAAAAAGATTTATAAGTTCAGCCCCTGTTTTAAAACCTAGAAGAATTATAGATGAGGTCATTTATAATTGGAAGAAAAATACATTTAATCCTTCAGTTCAAACAAATTGGAGCCAACCTTTGGAAATTAGATGGTTAATTTGATCAATTTTGACATGTAAATGGATAAGCTAAATTAGAAGTAATGCATACACACAAAATCTCCTCTCTGAGGTTTAAAACCTTTGCCCTGTCTTCTTCCATTATATCAGTTGATTGAACAGTTGCCAAATCCTGGTGGGTTTTTTTTTTTTCCTCCCCCAGTTTGCTCTGTAGTTGATTTTACCTAGCAGAGCACCTGCTATATTTCAGTCACTCAGTTGTCTAAATCAGGGGTCAGCAAAGCATGGCCCATGGACCGAATCCAGACCGCTGCCTGCTTTTTTACAGCCCACAAGACTCAGAATAATCATTATGTTTTTAAACAGTGGGGGAAAAAAATCAAAAGAAGACGATTTTATGACATGTGAAAATTATATGCAATACAAATTTTAGCATCCATAAATCCAGTTTTATTGAAAACAGCCACACCCATCATTTATGTATTGGTTATGGCTGCTTTCACACTAACACCAGAGTTGAGTGGTTGCAATAGAGTGAATGGCAGGAAAGCCTACACTCTGTGTTATCTGGCCATTTACTGACAAAGTTTGTGGATCTCCGGTCTAAAACTGTGCCTCATGTTACCACAGATACCATAGACAGGTCTACTATTAATATAAGAACAAAGGCAAAAGGAAGGGGACACACATCCTTTTTGTGGAAGAGAATTCTGGGAACATTCAGATGAAGGCAAAATAAGATGGAACATTCATTTATCTGCCGGTATGTGTCCAGCGCTCAAGGAAAATTTCAAAAAAGGATAATACCTAGTTTCTACTCTCAGGCTTCCTCTTGAATAAAAAGCACGATGCATCCACATACAGCTCATAGTGTCTGAAACCTATCTGCCTTTTCTAATTCCAAGTCACCAGAAAACCCTTTGGAATTTTTAAGTTGAACGTAATATTTTTTTTAATGGCTTATCTTGTAAATATTCTAGGCAGAATCATTTTCATGAGCATTACTGTTCTTACCAGTTCAAAGTTGAGGACTGAACTCTGAAAAATGTCATTTACTCATTGGTTTAAAATGCTGGCCCCTCTTGTTTTGCATTGGAGATTTTTACATTAGTGTGTCCAGAACTCCCTCAGAGGAAAGAATGTAAAGGGCGTCCGAGGGCTGACCCTTAAAACACCACTGCCCCGTTCATTAAACTCTGCAGTGCTCGCTGAGCGCTTAGCCACAAGAGTGTGTGGGGAGAGAGCTCTCCGTCCTGCCGTTGCAGCCTGTGTTTGGCCAAGGGATGTGACCCCCTCTTATGCTTTGTGATGTTTCTCTTGGCTCACTCTTCGACATTCTTGTGACCCTTTGAATGGAGATGCCTTTACAGCGTTAGCCCCTACAACATGGCCTCCCGCTATCATTTCCTGCAGGTCTTGTCTTAGATCTCAGCAGCTTCCTGAGTAAATGTCACCTTGGTGTCTCCTAAGAGGAGCTTGGGAGGCTCACCAAACCTGGTTCCCACCAGATACAAAGCATAACGTCTGTGAGTCATCTTGTCATTGGACTCCACAGGAGGATGGGCCTGGAATTCTCGTCAGTTCCAAAGTGGGGGGCAAGGTGGGGCACCGAATAGAGAACCAGGAAAATGCCCCACAAGGTGGGGATCAAATGACCCCAGGGGAGGAAATTCCAGTTGAAAATAGAAAGCAGGTCAGCACCCTCGTGAGAGCCAGTGTACTAGACTCTGAAACTGGCCACCTGTGGCCTGTGGAGGTTGCTCTCAGAAGGCCGTGGATTGGCCTGAAGAAGGGTGTTGTGTTTCACGGCAGTAACTGGGTGGTACAAACCCAAAACGAAACATGATTTATCTACTTGCACAGTTGTGCTGGGCTGGAGAATTATGTGGAAATGACTCAATTTCATATATTTGTCATGTTGACCAGTGGTCAATTCATTAATAGAGAAGGGCAATTTGGGAACAATATTTTCTCGAGGACTATAGCGTATGTATTACATGGCGGGGGTGGGGGGGTCAACTTCTAACCCCCCATGATAAGAATTTTGTTATTTTGTTAATTAAATTAAAAGATCTCAATAAGCGTTCCTGAAAACCACGGATCTATGATCGACTGCGAACTGCTCATATTACCGGGTTGCTAAGAAAGCTGGTGGCTCTTTGACTAGTCAAAACTTTTCAGAATATCTTTAAAGAGAGTTTAATGTCTCGAAACTTTACCAAAGCCCTGAGAAAGCTGTGGAACTGGGAGTCATTTGGGAAAGTTTTGTTTGCTTGATTCAGCCTGTGATCCAAATTTGGAGGAGATGAAACCTCTTTAGGGTTTCTTCTGCAAATAAAATAAAGAATGTGTGCCATAAACGTTTTTAACCAGTTTGACTTGGTGCTTTTTTTGTGGGAGACGGATGCTGGAAGGGGGTAAAATGGACCCTTTTGACTTTAATGAGGAAATCTTGCATGATGGAAAAGTGCTGTCTGTTCGTCGGTTGTCACAGGCTTTTTATTTTCCAGTGGAGAAAACATGTTTGTAGGACTGGTTTTCAGGGGTTTCTTTGCAACCTTTAATTTATTTGTTACTTAAAAATTGTAAATACTACAGACACCAAATTCTTTGTCTAGAAGTAGGATTTTGTTAAAGGAGAGATATTTTTATCTATATTTTGTGTATGTGTATGAAAATATAATGATTTCCACAAACCTGTAGCAACAGAGGGTAGGTGAGTGGTTGTCTGGGGCTTCGGGGTAGGAGAGGGGAGTGAACGCTAATGGGTACCAGGGACGTTATTAGGGTGATGGAAATGTTCTGATATTGGATTGCGATGATGTTGCACAGCTCGGGAAATTTACAGGTAAATTTTATGGTATGTAAATTGCATCTCAATAAAGTTGTTTTTAAAGAGGATGCGCCGATTAGAGAATCAAAAAGTGTTTGCTTATTTGCAAATGAATAGAAAGCAATGTTATACAACCAAACTTGAAGTACATTAGTAGCATTACAGCCTTTCTTTTTCACTTCTAGGCCACCCTCTTAGAAAAACGAAATGTAATAAATGAGAAAAAGCACCAATTTTTACTTATTCAAGATTCCCAGTAATCTGACCAAGCATACATTGGTGGGTAATACAGGAACATCGCACTGAACTAATCACCAGACTTCTAAGAAATCGGACTTTCTCAAATCAAAAGCCAAAAAGGATCTGAGCAACCATCAGAATTGTCTACATAATTTGGTGAAAATATTTTAAGACTGGGTTTTAGTTATGGTTGCACAATTTGGTCATTGGCTGAAAATCATGGATTCGTACATTTAAAATGGGTGACTTTGATGATATATAAATTATACTGTGATAAAGTTAACTTCAGCATTGTCAATATGTACGTAGAATACCTTCCGGTAACACAGGCCCAAAGCCTGCATTCCACATAATGAAGTCACTGCCTCTGGGCAGTCTTGTCTTCCTCATCTTCCAGTCTTGTCTTCCTCATCTTATTTGCGGCATTTTGGCCATGACTGTGGGACCCTGAAGTTTGCTTGGGGCTGTTGAAATTATTCCCTTTGCTCAAAGAGATTCTACAGGAAACAACTTCTCACTTATCTTTTTCCTTTATTTTCTTGCGCAGTGGAAATACCCCATTCTAATATTAGCTTCTTTTCTCTCCTCCTTTTTTTTAAAATTTTTTTTCTAATTTCTCTTTATCATTCCCTTGCTCTTGTGGTCAAGGTCATTCGGACCCTGTGGTTCCATTCGTATGGGCTTTCATTTTCATAATAGTTGGTAAGACTGTCCTGTGATAGCTGGAGATGTGTGCACTAACCCGTGGGATGCGCATGCTAAAGGGTCTAGCATGGACACATGAGGTTCAGTAGGGACACCTTCCTCTCTAAACCCAAGGGATAGCTTTGTCTCCTTCACACCTCTATATAATTCACGCATTTAAATACAGTTCATACACTGAAAGTGTACAATTCGGAGGGTTTTAGTAGATCAACAGGATTGTGCAACTGTTAGCGATAGCTAATTTTAGAATATTGTGTCCCCCCTGAAGGAAAGCCTATATGCACTGGCATCAGATTCCATTCACTTCTGCCACCCTCCAGCCCCTGATTGCCACCCGTCTGCTTTCTGTCTCCATGGATTTGCTTATCCTGGACATTTCATATAAATGGAATCATACGCTATGGGGTCCTTTGTGACCATCTCCTTTCACTTAATGTGTTCAAGGTTCACTCATGTTGTAGGATGTATCAACACTTCGTTGCTTTTTATTGCCATATGATGTTGCGTGGTATGGAAACACATTTTGTTTATCCGTTCGTGAGTTGATGGACATTTGGATTGTTTCCACTTTTTTTGCTGTTATGAATAATGCTGCTATGGACATTCATGTAGAAGTTTCGTATGGCTGTGTATTTTCATTTCTCTTGGGTATATGCCTAGGAGTGGAATTTATGGGTCACCACAGTAACTCTAAGTTTAACCATTGGAGGAACATCCAGGCTGCTCTCAAAGTGACCGTGCCATTTCCCAGTCCCACCAGCGGCGTAGGAAGGTTCCGATTTCTCCACATCCTCATCAACCCTGTTATTGCCTGTCTTTTTGATCATAGTGATCCTAGTCGGTGTGGAGTGCTATCTCAGTTTTGTTATATTCTTCAGTTTTAAGCAAAGGCATGATAAAAGGTGATTCTTTGCTTTGCAACACTCTTTTCTGTAGCACTCTAAAACTGCCTATATATTTAAAACGGTGTCCTTTAAAAGAAATAGCTCACTGCAGTCTGCACACTCCAGCAGTATCCATTACAGAAAGCAAAGTGCACACAAAGGGCCCCCTCCTCCTCTCCTTGCCTGGGCCTCTGTGTCTCCTTGAGTGTGGAGGCCACGTGCTACCTTTGCGGTGCTCCTGGGAGGGCATGGCCAGGGTCCTCCAGCTCAACAGCTCTCCAGCCCCGGCACTCGGCAGGCAGCAAGACTCTGAGAAGGCCAGAGGGTGTGTGTTCACAGGTCCCTGCCTGTGCTCCTGAGTGAACACTTGACATAGATATCCAGCGAACCATGGGGTGCAATCCAGAGACCTCCCTCCCCCTCCTCTGAGGGCTGTGGAACCAGACCAACCTGACTGTGGCACTTGGTGTACCTGTCACACCTGGAGAAGTGCTGTTTAGGTCAAGACATCCAGGCTGAAGAGGCATTAGGTGGCAAAGAGAAGGAGAAAACACTCCACTCCTCCTGGGGAGCAAGGAGGCAGAGCAGGTTCAAGGAAGTGATTGAAGGAAGTCCAAAGTGAGTAGAGGGAGAATGGCATAAGAGGCATTTGGAGAAATGAGTGGCGGGGGAGGGCAGGAAAAATTGCAGGGTCTTGTAGGCCACAGAGTAAGGATATTGGGTTATAACCTAGGAGCAAGAGAAAGCCATTGAAACATTTTAAGCATTGTGAGGGTTGGGGGTTGTGTGTGTGTGTGTGTGTGTGTGTGTGTGTTATGATCAATTTCCTCTTCCATGAAAAGGACATGATGAAATTGTGTTACAGCCTTTTGAACACTGAGGATAGGAGGTCCTTTATCACCAGGACACCCGTAGGATCGCCAGTCCCCGGTTTTGGTCAACCGTGGTAGGAAGAATTCATGGATGACTGCTGTGGGATACTCCTATGTTAAAATCTGCTTCACTCTGTTCCCGGCTTCTTCTGCTCTGACAGCCACTGAACACCAGTGACCACATCTCTCAGCAACAGAGAAAGGCCCATTGGTTCAGTTGGGGCAGTGGCGTGCATGCTGGGAAAGCTGTCTCACTATGCGTCCTCACAGGTTTCTGCCGATCGGGTGGCTGCTGGATCAGTCGCCACCCCGGGCCAATTAGCCATGGCTCAGGGTTGGTCTGTAGGACCTGGATGGAGTTTTACGCTTAAGGAGCCCCCAGTGGCTGCTCACCTCAGCAGGAGGTAACTGTGGGGCAGGAAAGGACTTCATTGCCCTTCTCTGTAACAACAAGCAAACCACTGCCAGGAGCAACAATAAAAAATAATCTTGCAGGGTTGGGGCAAGGATAACAGATCCACCCACCCCCAGCCACATACACACATCACCTCAGTAGACTGCCTGACAGGTTACCAGGCTGGGTCTTAATCTTTGACACAGGAGCCAATGATAACTCCTTTGACCAATGGACAGATGACTTATCGTTCTATTTTCATAGCTTTTTTTTAAGTTATGGTATTGAAGTCATTTGTTTTTTTTTTAGTTATTAATCTTACTGCTTCTTCCAACGTTTTGTTGAATAGCATTTCATCATGTTTTGGTTAAGTGATTTATGGCTGGCTCACAAATTCCAGTCTCAAGATTAAAGTTACTCACAAATTCCTCAGGACACTCATTGTGCTAGCAGAAATTAAAAAAAAAAAAAAAAAGAGAGAGAGAACTGTAGGATAACATTCCTGTATCTGATTCCTCCACGACTCTGTTGGAAGTCCTACCTCCTACCTCCACCCCATTCACCTCCAAACGGCCAGTAAGCATATGTAACATACATACAGTTGATCAATAAGGAGATGAAAAATGCTTAAAATCAGCAGCCATCAGAGAAATGCAAATCAAAACTATAAGGAAATACCACTTTATACCCTCTAGGGCAGTAATAATCAACACGTCCGATAATAACAAGTGTTGGCAAGACGAGAAAACTGGAACCCTCATACACTGCTGGTGGGGATGTAAAATGGTGCAGACACTTTGGCACACAGTCTGGAGGTTCCTCAAAGAGTTAGACAGTTATCGTATGACTCAACAATTCCTCTTCTAGGTATACACCTAAGAGAAATGAAATACGTGCCAACATACAAACTTGTACGTGAACATTCATAGCAGCCTGATTCATACTAGCCCAAAGGTAGAAATAGTCCATTAACTGATGAGTGGGTAAATGAGATGGGATAGACCCATACAGTGGAATATTATTCAGCATTTAAAAGGATGAAGTATTGATACACGCTTACAGCATGGATGAACCTTGAAAACATTGTGCTAAGTCAAAGAAGCCAGCCCCAAAAGGTCACATATTGGGTGATTTTACATAGGTGAAATGTCCAGAATAGGCACATCCATAGGGAGAAAAAGTAGATTGGTGGTTCCCTAGTGCTGGGGTTGGGGGAGGGGGAGTGACTGCTACTAGGTATGAGTGTCTCTTTGAAGTGATTAAAATGTTCTAAAATTGGTTGCAGTGATGGGGCGCCTGGGTGGCTCAGTTGGTTAAGCAACTGCCTTCAGCTCAGGTCATGAGCCTGCAGTCCCAGGATCTCTCCCTCTGACCCTCCCCCGTCTTGTGCTCTCTCTCTCTCTCTCAAATAAATAAATAAAATCTTCAAAAAATAAAATAAAATAAAATAGGTTGCGGTGATGGTTACAAAACTCTGTGAATATACCAGAAGCCATTGAGTTGAACACCTTAAATGCATAAATTATCTAGTATATGAATGATATCTCAATAAAGTGGTTATAAAAAAATAAGCAAAGAAAGCCAACCAATGCTCGACATGAATGGTGTCTCCACTGTACATTAATTGTCTTTGTCTAGGCCTATTTACTTATGAAACAAGACTCCTCAGTTCTCTATTTATGTGTTACTTTGCCATATATGTACTTAGGAAACTTCTCAGTTTACTTACAATATATATGTGACAGCCAGTTTATTTTATGTCATGGGAAACAGAAACAGAATGAGCAGAGGACTGTTTATGTGAGCACAGTCTGGCCTTTTGCTGGAGACTGGGATATATTTTAATGCCCCAAACCACCCACATACCCCACACATTAATCAGGGTCAACATGCTGGGAGCAGCCATGACTGCCGACCACAGGAAACTAGGATGCATTTTATGGGGACGTTTGTAGGCAAATGTAGCATAATCTATTTAACTGGGGCGGTAGTGGTGGTGGTGTGTGTGTGTGTGTGTTTACAGCAAGCTCAGTCAGAATGCCCTAGGCCAAACAGTACTATGAGCTTCTAAAAAGGAAGAAAGATCAGTATCTTTGAAAATGTATTCTTGCATGCTCTCTATTGTTCAAGGATTGCTTTTCCCAGCTGAGGCCCAGGTTAGTCTTCTGTTGCCAGAGGGTCGGGAATGGGAAAAAGAAGTTTCCCTCCAATATCCACTCCCTATCATTTTACTCGATGCCTTACATGTGTACTTTCTGACCCTTGGAACAGCTCTCTAATGGAGTTTATTTATCCCATTTTTTGGATGAGAAAACTGGGGCTTGCAGAGGCTACGTAACTTTCTCAAGGTCACAGAGATATTAAATGGTGGGGTTGGGTTTTGAACTCATGTTAGCTGATGTGAAAGACCATCTTCCTACTCCTTCATGGTAAGCTGTTTTCCATCTCCCCAAGGAGAAACGACACCCTTTATCCCCTTGCTGTTGACTTAATTATAATCATTAATAAAACTGAAACAAATTAATTATTTGAGCAGAAATGGATTATACAGCAATTCAGTCTTTAGACCAGGAACCAAGGATTTCCAATTTCCATGCCAGACCTTAGCCATTCTAAAATTAGTTTTTTTTTTTCCTGTGAAAATAGAAAATCCTAGAGCAAACCCTTAGTTTTTAGGATGTCAGCCTGCAGAAATAACTAGTGATTTAAGAAAACAAACAAACAAACAAACAAACTCTCCTGAGAAGGAGAGCTGAGATCCAGAGAGCACATGCTTTTACCCAGTGATGTCATCCTTCATGGATTTGTCTTACAGGAGGAGAGACATGGCAGTCCATTGGTGATGGGTACATGAGAAGCTCATCTTCAGAACCAGAAAGCATGGAGAAGCCATTGTAGACAATGGAGGGAACAGCAAAGGGAAATAGAGTGGTAGACCTGGCCTGGTAGCAGCCAGCTCGTCACCTGGGAGTTGGGTGGGCACCCATGGTCACTTGGTGGCAGAGGTGAAAAGCAACAGTGGGATAGCAATTTGCCCATACTGTTGCCAGTGGGCAAGAGAGAGGGCAATGACGAGGTGGAACCAAGAACTGCTCTAACATTCAGAAGAGAGGCAGCCAGCAGTCCCTCACATGTGGCCCAGAAGGAAGCTGAGCCAAGTGCCACATTGAAGAGACATTATCAGTCATAATGGCTCGTCACTGAGGATGGCTGGAGACACATTCGCTTCATGTGGTCATACTGTGATGGACTCATTCATCTCTGAATTTGACCCGTATTTTTACCTATAATTATGCCTATAAGTCTAAGTGGTTCAGTGCTTCAAAAAGACAAGGAAATGTCTCCGTTAGAAAAATAAAAACTCTTACAATAAGATGGTTAGTGCATAAACTTTGGGCTCTCCAGGATGTGTGCTTATCTAGAATGACTCATGCCTAGATGATCCAGGGTCGCTGAGGATTTACTGTATGGCCCTTAAGAACTGCAACCTGCTCTTTAAAAGAAAAAAAAAATTGGGGGGGGGGGAGACGTTTTTCCTTCCCGAGGTTGCCCCACAGCGGTATCCTTTGACCACATTTTCTTTGCACTTTAGATTAGAGAAAAAAAATCCATAACCACCTACAAATAGAAAATTTCTTAAGATGAGGCTTTCAGGGGCATAACACTTATGAACTGAAAAGAAAATTTCGTTCCCGTTGGCAGGCGCTGTTACTTTCATTGAGTTCTAATTACATGGAATAGTTTCTAGGTGAATTAAATGCAAAGCAAGAGGATTATTTTTATATTTTAATTTATATGTTGAATTAAGGAGACTGAAGATTGACTTGAGTAGACTGGAAGACTTGACAGGTAACGAGCCTAACACTCATCTTTGGAATCTTGCTCAGGTGGGTTATGTGGATTTTAAGGCTTTGATGCACGGCTGACGTTATTTGCAACCCGAAGTCTCCTTGCTATTATGGTAGGTTCTGGAGCCAAAGGTTAGGACGGTTTACAGTGGTGGAGTGAGTACAAGACAGATCAGCAATGGGAGATACAAAGGGTGGAGAGGCTCATCAGAGAGGTGAGGAGGATGGCTTTTGCCTCTGACCCAGGCGTGACTCAGTCAGGTGGTGGTGGTAAGTGACGGAGAGGAGACACGGAAAAGCCGGTAGTACCAGCAAAGCATAGAGTAGTGGTGCTCGTGTCTCTGTATGTACCGAACGTGAATACGGTACTCAACCTTTTCTTCTCTCTTGCCTTGTGCAGGCCTGGCCTCTCTCCATCTCTGTGTCTTTTTGAAGCATTGCAGGATATTCAACATCAGCACCTAATTATGAGCCTGTTTCGATGTTGGAGCCTGTTTCATCTCTGCCTTAACATGGTTTAAGTATGTCTGCAAAGGAAGAACATTTACTTACATTGTTAACCATCCCTTTTCATGTCTCAAAACAGCAGATTTGTTTATCCAACAGATTTTGCCAAGAAAGCAGTGAATGAAATTTCAGTTTTCAAGTATGTTTGAAGTTAACGTTTTGTGATAGAGAGCCAAGCTCAGTCAAGCAACACTTTCTTGCGAAAGCATCTTTGAGCTCGACATAAATCATGACTTAAAGTAACATTTCAGCCTTCAGACCGGCGCTGTCCAATAGAAATGTAATCCAAACCACATAGATAATTTTAGACGTTCTAATAGCCACGTTTAAGTAAGTTCAAAAAGTAGAAACAGTGGTCTGTTTTACCCGATATATCTGAAATAGTATCATTTTGATATGCAGTCAGAAACATTAGTAAGGAGACAAATTATCAGGTATCAGTTTTCATTCCAAGTCTTTGAAATGTGGCGTGTATTTTGTACTTCTACAAATCCTACACATTTTAATTTCGGCTGGCCACATTTCAAGCACTAAATAACCACAACGGCTAGTGGCGGCTACCATGTTTGACACCAGGGCTTTAGAGGACTGGCTTAGGAGGCAAAAGACGACAGATCTGAATCAGTTCCCTGCTGAGGAAGTTTTTATATCAATTGGTGGGAGTTTCCACTCTCCCCCATGCCTGTACCGCAGCCCTAGGCACCGCAGGACCACATTTCCCACTGAAATAGTCCGGATTTGGCATCTCCGTAGGTGATCTGGGTATGGAGCCATGTTTTCCTGTTGCATGCTAAGATCCAGCTGCTGTTCTCTGCTGGGGTGCTACTCAGCTTTGAATTTCAGCCCCTTGGCTTTCCCACACTGAGCAGCCAACGCAAACTATTGTTTGCCATGATACCTGTTCCTTTCTGAGAAGACGAAGGCAGTAGTCAGATTTGCACTTAGTACAAGGCGTTCAAGTGAAATTTCCTACTGGTTTTGGCAGTCCTCCCTCCCGAATCGCTGGGGAGTATCTTCATCGGGGTTATATAAATAGGAATTGCCCACCTCCTAAATAGAGTGTGTACTCCTGGAGGTAACCTAGGCATCCTCCCACACCCTGCCACAGTTGATGCCCAATTACTCCCCTGAACACCTAAGCCTTTATGTAATAGGGTCCTGGAAAGAAGGGAAGTGGCAGGCAAAAATGGAATGGATATTTCAAACATCGCTCACGTGGGAAACGTTCAGATCTGGCATTTTAAGTGCAAGACTCCTTTTGCTTCCTGTCTCAGGGTTTGTTACATTGCGAGCATGCTGGGCGTTGCCAGGGCAGCGTCTTAGAGCTAATACTCTTGGAGCTGTACGGAGAGCCAGCAATTTACTGGACCTCTTGATACAAGCACGATTATGGGCAAAGCCATCCTAGAAGAGGAGATAAAGCCCGAGTTGTTACGATGCATTTCCTCATGCAAAATGGAGAGCACACTCTTCTATTTATTAATCAATCTGCTGTATAAAGCTTTGCTGAAATTAGGGGTGGGCTCAAAGCATGACTCACTGACAGTCTTTAATGTTTGGAAAATGTTCAAAGAAGACGGAAACAAAATGGATGGAAAATTTATATGCTCATTTGAGCTGTTCTCGTATGTTCATATTTGTAATTTTTCTTCAAAATGAGATAATCTTAAGCCATTTAGGTACGGTGTAATCATGTGGCCAAGAGCTTGGGAATCAGACCCTAATTTTCTGGGCAATGTCATCCTTTGAGTCTATATTTGGAGTCGGGCATGGCTTCAAACCCCGAGTCTGGAACTTACTAACTGGGTGACTTTGAGCAAGTTCTCTGGGAGCCTCAGTATTATTTCACAGTCGGGTCAGCAAAACTATCTCACAGGACTGGAGTCAGAACTAAGTAGGATGATGTACATAAAGTGCTTGGACGGTGATCAGGACAAAGTAAGCCCCGAATAAATGGTAACTACTCAGTTTTAAAAGTTACCATGTTATCAGATGTCTTTCACTTATCTGTGTGTCTGTATGTATGTGTATATATATATGAAATGAGAATATATACTAACTTTTAAACCTAATTATTTTTATTCTAAAATAGGAAATATGTCCAATCATGTATCTTTATTAGTCAAACAAATTAGTCAAAAGTCAACAAACATTTGCTGAGTATGGGTTATCAAAGAATTTACTGTCAGGGGATGAAGTGTACATTATTGTCAAGTTTTGAGTATCCTAACATCCTGTACATACAGGATGGCTATTAGATCACAGCTTCCTTCCTGTAGCTCTTAGAATGTAATGCCCATTTCCCTGTGGTCCTCAACTGGGGGGCACTTTTGCCCTCCCCTCCCCCAGGGACATTTGACAACATGTGGAAACATTTTCGGTTGGCACGACTGGGGGAAGGGGGTAAATGGCATCTAGTGGGTAGAGGCCAGGGATGTTGTCCAACATCCTGCAATGCACAGGAGAGCCCCCACCACGAAGGATCGTCCGGCTCTAAATGTCAGTAATGCCAAGGTTAATAAGAAGGCCTGGGTTTGGCCTACCCCGATCTATCCCCCTTCCTGTCGTACACACTCGCACACTCCAGATGCCCAGTGGGCAGCACCACTTGGTGACCAATGAGGGCAAATGTCTCCCACATCTAATGCCCCACTGCTTCTCCTGTCCCCTCCTGCCTTCCCCTTCTTCCAAATGTTGGCAGCTCATTTTAAAACTGTATGTTGTTTGACTCCTGCACTTTCTGTTTTATATTTAGAAAAAAAATGGCTTTGTTTATCATCAAAGGTATGCTGCTAGTGAAATACCATATTAAGACCAATATCCGGGGCGCCTGGGTGGCTCAGTCGTTAAGCGTCTGCCTTCGGCTCAGGTCATGATCCCAGGGTCCTGGGATCGAGCCCCGCATCGGGCTCCCTGCTCTGCGGGAAGCCTGCTTCTCCCTCTCCCACTCCCCCTGCTTGTGTTCCCTCTCTCGCTGTGTCTCTCTCTGTCAAATAAATAAATAAAATCTTAAAAAAAAAAAAAAGACCAATATCCATCAACTTTTAAGCCCTTGAAATTGTCCAAAAGTGTCTTTGGGAACTGTATCACCCCAGTTCTATATCCCTTTTCTGGTCTTTGTCTTGTTAAATCCCTTTGTCCTGAGGCTTCGGGTTTCAGGGTAAGCACAATTAATTGTCCTAATCGGTATTGTTCTACTGTTTTAGGTAATCAAGTAGCATTACTGCTTTCTGTGGGTCTTCACTACCTGTGTAAAAATTTCAGTGGAAATGTGGGTTAAGTAGCTTTCTTTAGGTTAAGCTTAGCACAATAGTAATCTTTTATCTTATGGTTTTTGAGAAAAAAATGTTTACTGAGTTTCTTAAGAACTGGCTGACAAATTAATTTAGAAAAGGAAAAATTTATTTTTAAAATATTGTCCATCTATCAGTGGGGGGGTTGCCTGTTTATCGTCATCTTATTCATAGTGACTACCCATCGTGTTGGTATTCATGTGTGCAGAGGGAACAAAAAAACATAATAATTTCACCGTGTGTAGGTTTAAATGTTCATTGCTTTGCCTTTTTTGCAGCCGGGGCAGTTTTTTTGTTTTGTTTTTGTTTTTTTGTTTGTTTTTTTTGTTTACAGAAACAGTTTCCAGTTGGGGTCTGAGAGAACACTGCGTAGTATGCCAGCTTGTAAAGAAATGCCCTGAAAAACCACTAAAAAGTGTCAAGTGTCAGAATCATCAGTTGAGTATTAGTAATGCATGCCTAATAGTTATGCGCTGGTAAATCTGCTCCCCTGAAGTCATTTACGCTCTAGACCATTGGTTCTCACCCGGGCAGCTTTGCCCCCAGGGGACATTTGGTGAGGTCTGGAGACAGTTTGGGGTTTCACAAATGGGGTGGGGGTGGCGAGCTACTGGCGTCTAGTGGGTAGAGACCAGTGATGCTCCTAAATGCCTACAGTGTACAGGACTGCTCCCACCCCAAAGAATTACCCAGCCCTAAATGTCAGTAGTATGGGGTTGAGAACCTGCTCTAGAGGTTACGTGATTTTCTAGAGTTTATATTGTCTCTCTTCATTTAAGGTTTTGACCAGGCTATTCGGTCCGTCGAGGTCAAAACTGGCCTCTCACAGGCTGGCTGGACATAAAGCCGTGAGTGTTAAGGTCAAGGTGATAGCTACCCATGAGGGTTGTCAGAGGGAATTTGTTTATCGGGTGGGGGGCTGGATTAGCTCCCCTTGGATGTCTTCCTGATCCCAAGAATCCTATGCTCCCTTCTTTTGCCCCACAGAGCTGTGTTTCAGCAAGAATCCTTCCCAAAGTTTGTGGTCATCATGACCGGCCTGGTCTCAGATCCCGCCATTAGAGCCCAGCAGAGTATTTTTGGAATGTTGATGAATGTGCTAAGAATGTTACTTTTAAATAGCATTCTGCTATGCAACATCATGATACAGTCTCTTGAATGGAGCTGATTCCAAGTGGAGGCATGACCTCTAATGGCTAATAGTAAACGATCAAAAACCTATGAAGACAAACAGCTCTAGGGGTTTCCAAATCTATTCACATGACCAGCTGCCTTCACTGCCATCCATCGCCCTAGACACATAGACAGACATCCCTCTTTTTGAAATTCAGGCCCTCAGATATTGGGAAAGAAATAAAAGACTGCACAGTCCTAGGATGTGTGTCATGATACAGTGGAAGGTCAAGCTAGGTGAAGGTTAAACCTTAAGAGTCTGATACTGAACTATTTCGGGATGAAATGATAAGATATCTGGGACTCCTTTTGATAGGATCTGCTGGGGTAGAAATCTAAAAGTTAGTGTTTTAAAGTGAAAATAGTGAGCCACAGGAGCGAAAGTAGAGGCTTAGATGGTCTGCGTTTTGGCTATCTGTTCTTCTGGTGACTTCCACTGGAAGCAGAGGCAGACATGCTTTTTAGTAGGGGAGGGCACACGTTTATGGACAATATGATCGCAACGGGCGTTAGCCTTTCTTTTCGCGCCTGGAACAGCGAGCAGCCTCACTCTGTCCTCCTCTTCCTCTCACCCGGAATGCCTTCTCTCCTCATACCCAGATCCAGTGCGTTCCTGAAGACCTCATTCGGTCCTGCCCTCCTCCTCGAAGGCTCGGAAGGTCTTCCAGCTTCAGTAGTATTCTGAAGTATTCCGTCTCTGCTGAACTTCTGCACCCACGCCTCTTGGGCGTCTTTTTGTAAACATGGGGATAGAACTCACAGAACATACAATTTGCCATTTTAAAAAGTGTACAATTCGGTGGGTTTTAGTACATTCGCAGAGTCGTGCCTCCATCACATGGTTTAGAACAGTTTTCGGCACCTCAAGAGGAAATGCTGCATCCGTAGTGGTGGCCCCTCTGCCATTTGCCTTCGACACCCCCTCCCCTGACAACCACTAATCTACTTTCTGCCTTACGCTCTATAGGTTTGCCTTTTCTGCCTTTTTCCACTGAGTGTGTTTTGAAGGGTCATCCATGCTGTATCATGCATCAGAGCTGCACTCCTTTTTAGGGCCGAATAACCTTCCATTGCATGGATAGACCACGTTTTGTTTATCCATTTATCAGTCGATGGACATTTGGGTTGTTTCCACTTTTGGGCTGTCGTGAATAATGCTGCCATGAGCGTTCATGTGCAAGGTTTTGTGTGGACACATGTTTTCATTTCTCTTGAAATGAAACATACCTAGGGGTGGAGTTGCTGGGTCCTCTAGTAACTCTCTGTTTACCCATCTGAGGAGCTGCCAGACTGCACTAGTTTGCATTCTCACCAGCAGCGTATCAAGAGTCTCATTTTTCCCCATCCTCTTTGACATTTTGGTCGGCCCAAGTGTGTTGCTATTATTATTTGTCTTCAGGATGAATGATCACACATATATTAGTCTCACTTCCCCGATTCAACGGCGAGCTACTTAAGGTGGCGGTCCATCGGTTCAGTCTGGATGGTTCGGCCAGTGTCTCTCGATTGCCTTCTGTGTGCCAGGAGCTAAGGAGTGAGGCTATGAAGATGAAAAAGCTCTGTTTAGTAGGGGAGGTACATACAGTCATGTCAGCCCATCTCTGGGTGACAGGTGCAGTAATGAGCACCTATTCAAGGAACAGCCTTTGCTTCCCCGGAATTCATGTTGATTGTCTCCCTCCCACAATGTCATACTTACAAACACCACTTGAGCCTACCATTTCATGCATTCTATTTTAGAGAAGGAACAGATCTCTGTGTGTGTCCTCCTTTTAGTCCAAATGTAGAAACTCTGATCTTTCTCTTGGGCATTTGCATTTCCGTACCACTTAGCAGATATGCTTGAGGAAATAAATGGCAGCAATATTTCTAGCAGTTACTTTGGAAGTACAATGTGAGTTATTTTGAAAGAGTGAATCGTCAAGAACGTTAATCTGTTGACTTGTAAGTATAAAAGCTGCTTGAGACTCTCGGCTAAGGAGAGAAAAGGAACCTTCTAAAATTTTAATTCCTTTGGACTCAAAAATAGATTGTCCATATGTTGCTTTCACCTGCAGTCAGTCTGGTTCTGTGTTTGTCTTTCTTCAACTACCGGTCAGTGGTCAAGAGAAATTAGGATATTTGGGATCCGTAAATGGTGTCAAGAATGAAGAGCATCAAACTACAAACTGTTGAAATGAAAGACATGTTAGGCCACAGAAAGGTATGATTATCCAAATATGGAGATATGATCATTAAAGTGCATTTTATATTGTGCCTTTTAGTGATTTAACAATAGCATCGAATGGTTTCCATCTGAGTTCTTGATTACCTCGTGTAAAAATGTCAGTGTTTGCAGTGCCAGAGCAGGAACATGAAGGCATTTCTTGTCTTTAGGAAAGTTATTGATCAGCTGGTGCATTCAAGGAAAGAGAATGGCACTTTTATTCCAGTTTGTAAATCACATTGATTTTAACAGTGACTAAGAAATTCTTCTGTGATTTATTTGAACTCTGAAAAGAAGTTTGTTTATGGTAAAGGAAGACTCAGAAATTAGGAGCGAATTTTGCGTTCATATTAAATAGAGATGAGTAAAATCCTTATCGACTCCTTGCACATAGAAGAACGATAAGATTCTCCCGTGGGTTCAATATTTTATAAGCACTTACACAGCACTCAGTACTTACCAAGCACTGGGTTAGGGTTTTTCCCTATTACATATATTAGTGTCGTATGTTGTACATATGTGCACGTGTATGCATATATTGTACACACACGTGCGTGCTTTGCCCCTTGCAGGCTGCCGTTCTCTGTGTGCCTCCATGGCCTAGGTAATCATGTGGGTTCTCCATCCTTGCTCCTCCCATCTCAGACTTCCAAGAACTGCAAACTGCTAGTATTCTTGCAAGTTACTGTTCTTTCTTCTTGGTGAGGAGTATAGTGAAAGATCAACAGTGTCCATCTGTCTTCGGACACCAAGGTCAGATCACGGAAGAGAGGTCCAAAGACTTTGGGCATGTCTACAGCTTGGTGGCCTGACACTAACTTTTCTGGTCTGGGGCAGCTTTCACAGAAATGAGTTTCTTGTCATTGTTCCTTCCTGCAGGAACATCATGCATGGCAGTTCTTGTAATATCAGCTACTCCCAAGAATGACAAACCCGTGCTCATCTACTGGGCTGTGGCTTCTCAAAGATGGGCCCCATTTACCAGCAGCTCCTACTGCTAGTAGCTTCCCCACGTCTAATCATCTAGGGTGTGTGTGTGTGTGTGTGTGTGTGTGTGTGTGTGTGTATGTACGTGTTTTAATAGGCCAAAATAATGAGTGTTAACAAACCTATTATTCCAGGCCAAGAGGATCTCAAATTAAGTAGGACTTTGCAGGTGCTCGTAACAGCAAGTTCGTTATAAAGGCAGGGAAGACACTGGATTAAAACCAATAATCTCCATATAGGCTCTAAGACTTTTTCTTTTTTTAAATAGACCTTACATTAAACAGATATGATGAGGGGAGTCATAGTTGTGTAGGTTTCTTTAACATAAGTCCATGTTTCTCATCTTGGCATTCGTTCTAGAACTTACTTTTAAATGGGCTGCTGTGTGCACAGCATATTGCCTTGCCTTCCAAGTACTGTGTCAGAATTTGGACCGGTACCTAACAAGAGTAACAAAATTATGAGTCCCAGAACAGTGCCTATACATAATAAGCATCTGATAAATACTTTGGGAAAAAAAATAAGTGGATTGGCTACAGTTGTAGCAGGTAACAGAAGAAGGGAACTTTAACCCCTTACCACGTGGGAGGAGGGAGCAGCTACTGGAAGAGGGGCAATCGCCCCAGCCCTCTCTGGGTACAACTTGCCTCTGGGCCCAAGAAGGACAGCGGAGGAGGAGGTGGGCAAACGCGAGCCTGCTGGGTAGCAAGATGGCTCCTACCTTACCATCTGGGAAGTGTCTCCTGTGGCATCATGCCCAGAGCCAGAATTTGGTTGACTGCTTGACTTTTAAGAGGTTTTAGAGTCTCCTGAGGTGGGAACTCTGGGGTGGGTTAGCGATTCTCGACGTAGCCTGTGGCGATTTGAAGTGCTTACGTTTCAAGCTGCCATCTCCCCTCATTTCTATTGGAAACAACTAAAACGGATAATGAAGTCTTCATGCCTTTGCTCTAAAGAGTACAGGTTGCCCGTCTCTGGTACGATAGTACTCCTACAGGGTGATTCATAGGTTAAACCATTAGAACAGAAAAGGGGAAATAGTTTTACTTGGCTAAGCCCTCCTTTTTAAAAACAAATATTACTATTTTTTTTTAAAAAAACACTATCACTGGCATAGTTTTCAGTTTCCTTCACAATTGGTTGCTCTTGAAGCATACAATCTTTAACTATGAAATCATTCGGAGATAATTATTTTTGGAAGGAAAATGACAAGGGAAATAGTTATGTAGTCGATTTTTGATTATCTGTGATGATTTTGCCACTGGAATTCAAATCTCATTTTAACAAATAGCAACAGTTACCTTCTGTCTTTGCTAACTCTTGGAACAGAATGTTTTATTAGGAAACAAGACTGAATTTTATTTCTCCTCCCGAGCCTTGGGCCTATCCTGTGTTTTGACTGCCTGTGGCACCGAATGTTTTCCCCATCTCGGCCGTGGGCTGGGGCTGGCTAGCCCTGGGTGGAGAACTGATTGGGTGCCTCTCTTTCCAACCCCATGTTCCATTCCCCACCTCGGTACCTTGAAATCAGCCACAGTGGGAGCATTTACACCATGGAAATTGGCGAAGGCTGCAAATCGGGGCTTTCCTCCAGAGAGTCAGCTATTAATTTCTCCAGCACACGGCTGCCCCATTCAGTCTTTACTCCTCTTGATACTTATCTTCTAAAATACATGATAGGCCGCCCTCTTTGTAAACAGCGGGTGTAATGGAAAAGGTCACTCTTTCTTTGCCTCGTTATAATAATTCATATACCTGGGTCTGCTTTTTTAGTGTCCCTTTCTCCATGTTTCAATCAGAAGGAGGCGAGGCATCTTCCTTCTGAAAACCTTTACTCACTTCTCATTTGTTCACTCCGATTGCCCACACGGCGCAGGATTTAGAGAGCCAAGGCGTCTCGGTGTGCATATAGAGGAAAAACAAATGAGAGTTTGAGGAGTCCTATGACAGAAGAAAGTTCTCGAATAAAGTGCATAACCTTGGCCCAGAGCTTTTGTGACAGCCAGTTTGGGTGCCAGGATTGACTTTATGGGCGTTAGCCCTGAGCAGTCACTCACGGCCCCGGGCTCAGAAGAGCTTTACGCATGGTTTCCGGCTCTGCTGTCACACATCTTGAAACTCTGAATTCTTTTCGAACAAGAGGTCCTGCATTTTCATTTTGCTCAGGGCCCCATAAATTATGTAGGCGATCCTGAGAGTTGTTCAGATGTCTTCTTTGCTTCTGATTTTAGAAAGTCAAATTTCTTAGAAGTCTGGTGTCTAGATCAGTGGGATGTTTCTATATTAACCACAGATGGATGCTTGGTCAGATCCCTCTTGAATCCTGAGTAAGTAGTTTGAAAAAAATGATGTTTGTTCTCCTTTATTATATTTTGATTTTTCTAAGAAGGCGGCCTAGTTTGAGTGTATAAGATTGGTTTCAGTCCTTCACTTGCAAGTAACTACTTTTTGATTTTTTTCTTAATGCCATAATGCCAATAACAAAATAATGTTATCGATGTATTCGTTACATATCACAAGATTCATCAGGCTGAAGTACACAGTTCAATGCTTTTTCATGAATTTACACAGTGGTGCAGACATCCCCACAATCCATCTTAGCACATTTCAGTCACCCAACGTGATTGCTTATGCCCATGTGCAGTTACTCCCCTGTTCCCATCCCTAGCCCCTGGCGTCTGCTCATCTCCTTTGTTTCTCAGAGCTTTTGCCTTTTATGGACATTTTGTATAAATGGAACCACACAGTACGTGACCTTTTGTGACTCGCTTCATTCACTCAGCATCATGTTGAGGTTCATCCATGGTGTGGCATGTAAATGCACACTTTTAGGCAAAGATTCATAGGATGTGTGAAATTTGTGCAGGACGAATAATAATCATGCCCTTATCTGTGTGTGCACACTCATTGTACCTCAAATTTCCATTTAGATGGAAAAGGTAACTCCAATGCGTTCTAAAGGATACCCACATTCAGCATCTACCCATATACCATTTTGGCACCTTCCAAATCAACCATTTACCCCACATCCTGAGAAAACTTATATGCTGTTTCTGAAGGTCTGCGCAAGCTTAATATTTGAATTCAGTTGTTACCAAGTATACTTTCTATACTTTCTAGAATTATCACTCAATTACAACGATATTCTGACAGTTGCAAAGAAGCTTTTTTGAGTTGATGTTCATCAATATTAAAAACATATTTTTCACAGCATAAAAACAAATAAAATAAAAATACCATGGATTCAAATTCAGGCTCTGGACTCAGGCAGCCCTCAGTTGAAATCCTAGCTCTACCACTCCAAGCTGCTACCTTAAAAATAAGCTACTGATGAATCATGGAACACTACATCAAAAACTAATGATGTAATGTATGGTGATTAACATAACATAATAAAAAAAAAGATGAAATTTTATCCAGTAAACAAAAAATAATAATAAGCTACTGAATCTCTCCAAGATACAATTTCCTAAACTGGGTCAGGAAATAATGTTAGACCCTACCTCCGAGAATTGTCGTGAGAATTCAAGAAGCCGTGTCATGCCTCGAACATAGTACTTGGCACAATCAATGTTCACTACATGTTAACTGCGAGGATGATGGGTGTGATGATTCTGTCTGTCATGTGAAGTTATCCACCCCTTTTCCAAAGGGGTAACTGGCATTGTTTGGGTCCACATTGGAATTTGTTCCCTTTAGAAAAACCTAACCTGTTCTTTTGTTTTGAAAGTTAAGACAAAGATATGTGGGTTGCACGACATGAAAGCTCTGATTTAGGATCGAGTAACTCCTTATTTGAGGAACGCTTTTTCACACTTTCTGTTTCATTTCTGTGCCTGCCCAGCACCCAGTGCAAAGCTAGGGGCTCAACCATTGATGGTTCTCAATGCCAGCTGCACGTTGGAATCATCCAGGAAGCTTTTTTTTTTTTTTATGTTAATCACCATACATTACATCATTAGTTTTTGATGTAGTGTTCCATGATTCATTGTTTGCGTATAACACCCAGTGCTCATGCAGAACGTGCCCTCTTTAATACCCATCACGAGGCTAACCCATCCTCCCACCCCCCTCCCCTCTAGAACCCTCAGTTTGTTTTTCAGAGTCCATCGTCTCTCGTGGTTCATCTCCCCCTCCGATTTCCCCCCCTTCATTCTTCCCCCATCCAGGAAGCTTTTGACACTCGCTATTCAAAGTGTGACTCTTAAGCCAGCACCGTTGGTATCAAGAAATGCAAAATCGCAGACACACCCAGACCCACTTGATCAGAATCTGCATTTTAGAAAGATCCCGGGGAATCCGTATGCACATTAAAGTTTAAAATGTGCTATACAATATCATACCAGAGGCCAGGCCCCTCCTCTGGAGATTCTGATTTATTTGGTCTGGGGAGGAACCTAGGCATCATTAAATAAAAGCCCCCAATCAATCAGAATAAAATGTACAGCCAAGTTAGACAGCCTCTGGCGTGGTCCTTCTCGCTCACAGGCCATCATTAACTGGCTCAGTATCTAGCAAGCACTTGGAAGTGGGTTTCATCACTTATTTAAATTGGCCTGTTTTAGAACTCCCAGTCATGTTTTAATGTGTTTGGACCTATAATAAATAATCTTAATGATTTGTAAATCTTCCCCTGAAGTTGTCTTCTAGTTCCCATTTCACATTACTCTTATCACAGATGGGAGGCTGGAGATGAAGGATTAGTATTCTTTGTCTTTCAGCCAAATAAGACTTTCTCCAGCTTTAACCACACCTGCGTTCTCATATTTGAGGGTCATATCATTTCTCACTGTCTACATGCTTTGCAATCCTGCAAAACATCTTAGTATGTCACTTTCATTGTGATTTCCATAAAATGAATAAATTAAATGGTTTGGAAGAAATGAATATAAGTGCATTGCTTAAAAACCCTTTATTTTTTCTACAAATCCATAATTTGGGGAGTTTAAAGTGTAATATTCAACATGAATATTTAATTTTAGGCATCACTTCCTAAATATTGATGATAAAGCATGCTCTTAAGAAGTCTTCATTGAAAAGACTCTCAGTTTGTCTGAATGTAAACTCAGCTCCAACAATCAGATTCGATTTGAAATTCAGTTTTCACTTCAGTATACTGGTTGGCCAAGGTGCTATCCTCCAGTCCTTAATCTCTCATTGTGATAAGCCCACAAAATAATTTTATTCGTGGTTTAATTTTCTGTGGGAGGCCTTTTGGTTTTTCTTTAATTTGGCATATAATTTGTACATGTTGAAACTTATTTTATTTGCATTGAGATTGGAAGGCAAGTGAATATTAGCCATTATTTGTGGAAACGTGAACTGTGTTGTTTAGAGCAGGGTTTCTCCAGGTTGGCACCATTGGGCCAGATTTTGAGCCAGATCATTCTCTGTGTTGCACTGGGGGCTATCCTGTGCACTGTAGGCTGTTTATCAGCCTTCCTGGACCCTGCTCAATGGATGCCAGTAGCATGGTCCCCAGTTAGGACAATCAAAAATGTCTGAGGCATTGCCAAATGTCCCCTAAGGAGATCAAATTGCCCCAAAGTTGAGAATTTGTAGACATGTTCTGATTTAAATAAGACTCTTTCTCAGTGTTGCTAGTTTTCGTGTTGTGTCTGGGTGAATTGGTATCAGCATGAAGAGCACTGGTACGTTGGATTTCTAGCTAGAGACGATTACAAATATTCAAGATAATTAGTTGAGTAAACTTTCTGACTTTCCTCCCTCTGAATTTTAAAGCTCCTTAAGCCAAGTGGACAGTCAAGTCATTTATCTGCCAAGTTCAAATAAGGAAATGACTTTGGCCGCAATTATTGGAGCGCTTCAGGTGCAAGCGGCTATTTTGGCCTGATGATCTAGAGACATGGGACGTCACGCTTTTGCTCGGTACATGCAGAACAGTGGGTCTCAACCCTGGCTGCACACTGGAATCACGTGGGAGCTGTAGAAATTTCAGGCCCCAACCCCCAGAGAGAGATTGCAACTCCGTTGTCAAGGGTGGGGTATAGGTATGTCTTCAGGCTGCCCAGGTGATTCTAGAGTGCGGCCAGGGTTGAGACACACTGGTGTGCATGTACCGAGCAAAAGCGTGACATCCCATGTCTCTAGATCATCAGG